>NW_019525489.1:882225-888605 GCF_002814215.2 Seriola lalandi dorsalis | reverse complement strand
CTAATTATTCAACCTAAGTTCAGTTAAGTCTCAAGTTGAATAAGCTTAAAATGATTTACAGTGCAAATTATCTTTTCGCCATGAAGATGATAACGAAAGATGTTAACAGCTGCAGCCATTTCACTTGAATTATGTTTGCAACAGGTGATTTTGCTCAAAGAATCATTTAGCAAAAGGATGTAAGGCATCTACATGTAAGAAATCATTTGAATTGTGTTCGTTTGCATACAATTTACATTTAATCTGTGCTTGTGATATGAACAAAAATGGAGGATATGCAGACTTATGTACCCATCATATTGAGGGTTATGTTAAGGACAAGATGCTTCTGTTTGCAGAGTGTTTAAGTCAACTCTTCCCAGTTACAATGAGGCAGCTCCCAGTGGAGAGCATTTAATTGCCACTTTAAATGGCTTAAATGAGAGTACAAATTAGATGAAACTCTTAAGCTGACCTCAACTTCAATGAATTTCTGAGGGTCAGTACATCCAAACCGACGGTATTATGTTAACAGCTTGGAAGAATCTATTAGATCCCTTGTGGATTACCAGTTTTCAGGTGATCAGTAATCTATTATGGATTTGCTTTTAATAACAGTGTTTCAACCATGTGCATATTGTTTCAGCTCACATCAGTGGATTTGTGCATTCCCTGTGGGTGACAATTAGCTCACAACAAGCACTTGTATTCAAGGCTCAAGGGACAATTAGCGAGCAGTGAGCTAGCGATTTGTCATGTTTGCAACACAATAGCATAACACAACCACCCACTGTGGAATTGGTTGAGTTATGAAGCTGCCATGTAGATCCTCATAAGGCGACACTTTCTCTCTGACACACAGATACACACAAATAAGAATATAAATAAAAATGGTGAAGCTGGATACATGAGCCTGCTACAGGCCACTGATCGGATGACAGGCCAATGTAAAATCATTAGGCCCAGGCCCTCAAGAATGCTAAATTAAATATGTAGAGAAAAAACATGGCTTGTAGGAATGAATCACCCGTTTTCATTTTCCATTAAAATCTATCTTTGTGTTGATAATTTCTCTAAGACATATAATATTCCAGCTCTGTGTAGAAATGATTAGCATTCATCCCTCTCGCTGTAGCCAGTGACTGTGAGAAAATGTCAGACAGCCACTGCTAAAGGTAAAGTGCCAAAATTGAATGGGTGTCAATTGGAAAATTGAATTAGAAGTTGATATTGTTTTCAAGCCCCTTGAGGTGAGAGAGAGGCAGTGAAAACATTATGCTTATATCTGTATACCTGAAGTCAGCATTTGGTTGATAAGCTTTATGCTTCTCTTCAGTAAAGCGTTTTCCACATGTTGCTCAAACCATACTTTTCTGGTTCATAAACATAGTATCAACAGATGGATTCAGAAAATGCCATAGTGAAATTGCAGTTTACTTTACCAAAGGCCCAGTAATTCAAAATATAACACCAGCAGGATTCAGTGAACGTTTTAGGAATATTTTGTATATTACAACTATATAATGAAACACAAATTTTGTCACATTGTTCACATGTACTGTGGCTGCACATAGAAAGCTGGGCTTCACTGACTTTTCATCACTGGAGAACTGTATGTGTACAGGAATAACAAGACTAGATATAAACCTAGCATATGGGTGGATCGTGCATGGGTGTGTGCAGGGTGCGATTTGTGAAACAGTCATATCAATCATAAGTCCAGGGCAGCATTTCTTTCGGACGGACCGTGAGCCTGGTCCTTTCCTCATGAGTTCACATGGGCGATGCGATCATGCACAACAAAGCAAAATGTTAAATGCTAATTTAACATGCCAGAATTAAATCCCTCTTTCAGTTCCATGGATAGCGCAACACGGCCAAGCGTGCCAACATGTTTATTTATAAACTTTAATATTTAATATAAAATCATTCCAAAACATAAAATCCCAACATAAAAATAAATGGGCCATTTTCACAGGAGTGCGAATGCTGACAGTGAAAGTCCATTTCTGAGTTTAGTTTAGTTTGCACTATAGACTATTCTGTAGTCTATGAAATCCTGGTGGATCACCATAATGCCGTGCTGGTCAAAAAATTAGAAACACCAGCGACTGGAAATGAGACAATACGCTTACTGCAACATGTCAGCATAGCAGCAAAAGCCCTGTTAAGAAATAAATGATTTCTGGCCACTGAAACACTAGAGGGCTTTTAATTTGAAATGTTTACAGGAAGTGTGTCAAAACCTATCAAAGTGAAGCATCTTACTAAAATATCAATATGATCAATTAAACATATCAAATAGAGGAAATTAGAAATAAAACCCTGCCTCTAATACAAGCCTGCCTCAAACAATTACCCTCAGCAGTTGAGGTCAATAAAGGCCTCTGTCACTATTGGAGCAAACACAGAAGTTGAAAACAGTTGTCGATCCACTGTGAACGTCCCCTGATGATGTAATAGAAACTCTTTGCACCAAATCATTTTGAAAGAGCAACGGCCACCGGGTAAAGTCCAACGCCGTTTCCTCTAAGCATTAAATACAGTTGGTTGTGTTGGTATTTTGCCTCGTGAGTTTATTGTTCTGATTTTAAGGAAAATGTCTTACCACATGAGATAATTATATGGCAGGGAGTATAAACAAGCCAAGAAGGGTACAACTACCAATAAAACAATGCTCTGTCTTCACGTATGATTCACTACATTTAATTGCTTTACTGTATAGGTCAGTTGCATTGCAGTTTGTCAGTGTGTGGCTGCTGTTTCTAAGCAACCTATTAGCTGAAGTTTTTATTATTATAGTTTTCTGCCTGATTTATTAAGATTTTACTTAAGCTGAGTGCCTGATGCTCTCTTCCTTCTGAAGGAAAAAAGACAAAAGCAGAAAAACATCTACTGGCTTTCTTAACCCTAAAAATGGTTGGATAGTTGGGGAAGAAAGTCACAAAACAAAACATGGAAAAGTATGTTCTCACGAGCGTGAAACCTTCTTTAACCTAAAAGCTTAGTGAGTCCACCTTGAGAACACGAGCCACCTTTGCATGTCCCATTTTGTGCTGTGCTGATGTCATCTGTGTTTAGCTGAGTTGGGATAAGATGATTAGCTAGCCAGGCGTATGCTAATCTGAGACCAGTGACATAGTCAGATAAGGGTCATCCAGCTGTCTGTCTCTGTCTAGCTCTGAATTCACATTTGTGGTTTTGTACTTTGGTGCTACAGTTAGCGGTGTTCAGCAGCCTCTACACATAGGAGAGGTGGCACAGGAGAAAACTGCAGTTAAGCTTCGTTTGTACGAATTTAATGACTTAGAAGAAAATCAATTATAACACATTGTGGACAATCCGTTTTTGCTCTTTTACAGTATCACATTTTTTCCTGCCATCTGGAACATAGTACACAAAAAAGACACGTTTTACAGCTTGGCATTGGAAGGACTCTTATTATTTTACTTTATTATGAAACAAACATTTCTGCTGCCCAGCTTCTAACAGTGATCCTTAAAAAGAAATACATGTCCTAAAAATGAAGTGTTAACAAACTGTTTTCTGTAAATCTCAATCTCCTGTTTCACTGTGTTTTTCTGCCTAACCACTGATTAACTTCACTCTCACTGTTTGGCTTTGTGTCTCCCTCACACGTTCTCTTTCCCCTGCCTCCTGCTCCATCCTCTTTTACCATCTCCCTCTGTCCAACCATTTAGTAGCCCTTAACTCTCTCTTTTTTCTGTTTGGTTTTATCACTGTCTTTCTCTGTGTAGTGATGGATGGCTCAGGGTGAGGGCCAGTGACTTGAGCTGGATTGAAAACAACTGGCCTCTCTCTCATACACACACTAGCAGATTTGCCCCGGGTGGTCCTGTGTGTGTGTGCGTGTGTGTGTGTGTGTGTGTGTGTGTGTGTGTGTCTGTCGTCAGGTCAGTTATCTAAGTGATTGACAGTTGACATCCAGCTCCCTCAGATATAAACCACACACAGACTGAGACAAAGAAACACACACTCAAATAAGGGTTATTTTTCTTAGATTTTTTGGTGCTGAATTTTTCACACATGTTGTTAAATCTGGAGGGAGGATTTTGTCAGTTACTGGCACACTCATCTGTGTTAAGTATCTAAGTTTGTGATAGGAAAAAACTGTGGGAAACTGAACTAAAAACACATTTAATTTGATGAGATCAGCTATGGGACTTCATTCTGTGAAACTCAAAAGCCCTAATATCAACAGTACAACCACTAGGGTTTGGCAACTGGATGAACATACAATAACTGCTATCAGTGAATGGCTGATTCTATCGCTATTTTATTTTATTTTTTTGGTTTTGTGCTAATTTAATGGTCTGCCTCCTTGAAAATTCAACTTGGTAAATAATCAACCTGAAAAGCGCAATTCAAAGTATTGACTGACAGGAACTGGCAGTTGGAGTTGGTCCATGTTATGCGCGTCATTGATGCACTGATTTGTGTTTTTCACAAAACAGGGCAGTGACTAAACAACAATTAAGCCGTCTTTAGTGGTTGGTATCCAATCGATCGGTGCTGAAAAGCAACGTCACATCATAAACCATATTTTAGAGCCAAACCAAAAACTGTATATGCGGTTGAGCACCCTTATCATTTAATAGCATATGTTTTCCCCACCTGTTTGTTCACTTGGAAGCTGCAAGCAGAGGCGTCCTTCATCTGATGCAATAAGACTCTATTTCATATAGTGTTGAACAGCTGTTCAACCTGTCTTTACAGCTTATTGCTCATCAAAGATTTCTCATGGTGATTTATTTTGTTTGATTGAAGAAAGGTATCCTATAGACTGTAATGTTTCAGGAAAATGAGATTTTCACATTAAAGTCCATGGATGCCAGAGAATAAGGTGAAGGTAAATTTATTTAAACAGATTACACACACCTGCCAGAACATATTGGCAATCGCAGGTTGTTTGACTGACGGTGGCTGATTGGACAATTTTAAAAAATCACCCAACCTTACTAACCACTGTCACTGTCATATTACTTCCGTCCTTGTCTTTTTCTGTAATGGATTTCAAAACAATAGTAGTAATCAGTAGCAGAGTTAAATCCAGAGTCCTTCACCTGGTGTATCTGGCCTCGTTTCTGACAGCAGTGTATGCTGTGTGTGTGTGTGTTTGTGTGTGTGTGTGTGTGTGTGTGTGTGTGTGTGTGTGTGTGTGTGTGTGTGTGTGTGGTCATGTGATTGCAATCAGTGTGTACTATACATTCCATCTGTACTTCCTACGTCTGTGGTCATCATTATAGCAGTTATGTAACCTGGGTTATTGTGAGTTGAAGATCAAATAGGGAAATTCAAAACACACACACACACACACACACACACACACACACACATGTACACCAGCAGCAGATACACCCTATGGAATCAATTTAGTCAGACTGCCACTTCTTATAACACATTACAGCTCTGAGCTGATTGAATCTACAGCAGAATTCTGATCAGCAATTCTTTAAATTCTATTCACATACAAACCCTTCATGCTTTTTCCTGCGTAGATGACTTATGGTATATCTTGAAAATGCATTACATGTGGGCAGAGTTCTGCACAAAGTTCACATTTTCAATTTTGTATACCAGTATTGTATTTGTATTGGCACAGAAAACCAATATTGTCTTCCACATAGACATATAAAAATGTTTTATTATCTTGAGACCAAGCCAAACCAACAAAAATTGTGTTCTAAAATCTAAGGATAGTTTCACATTTTTTTAAGTATGTCTTAAAACAATAATCAGGTGTCTATATAAACAGTGAAACAGGTTTTGTTTGCTGTAGGAATTTCTCCTGTTCATTATGGCAATTAAAAAATCCCCTAACCTTAACCATGGGTTGGCTAAAAACAACAAAAAAGCTCAGTGAAGTGGGATAAAAGGACATTGAGGTGTTATGAGTAAATGTGAAAATTTGAGTGTCGTGAGTAAATAAAGGTAATTTTTGCTCTACAGCAAATAAAAACTTACCTGCTACATGAAAGTTGAATGCCATACATTCTCATCCACCTCCCTGACCTCCGCACCCTGTCTTTCTGCCTGGCTACATAAATGACACACTCGTACTTGCAGAGTCCACAATATAAATGTAATTTCTAGGGACACTGGGCTGGAAGGCAACACTGCTCATGTCCAAAAATTACCTGCATATCATTGCCAGTAATTTACCCTATTATAGTATTATAGCCTCTATGTAAAGCTAGAGTCATTTGTTCAAGGTGAGTTTTACCACTGAGAAATAGTTGTCCTACCAGGTTTCAGAAGGGATTTAGAGCCAAGGAGAAGTTTAGTCTATTCAGTGGTAGTGCTGGATTTACACACATCAGTGCGCTGGGAGTAAGGGGTGTGTGTGTGTGTGTGTGTGTGTGTGTGTGTGTGTGTGTGTG
>NW_019525489.1:846192-882205 GCF_002814215.2 Seriola lalandi dorsalis | reverse complement strand
GGGGGGGGGGGGGGGGTGGAGGCTTTCAAATGTCAAGTCCAGGGAGATTAACAAACTAGTGAGGGAGGGCTGAGCTCGGTTCGATTCTGCTCCCCACCTCTCCTCCCTTTGCCTCTGCACTCAAACATGCTCTCTCTCTAACACGTCGTCTTAAGCGCACACACTGTCTCTTTCCTCCTCCTTTTCACAGTCTAACATCCTCCCTGTCTCTTGCACACACTCATGTGCATACGCACATTCTTGTGTCATTCCCCTTCTTTCTTTTACTCACCCTCTCTCCCTTGCTCTTTCCTCTCCCTCTCGCTACGCATATTTTAATACCCATACAGTGTGGGGACTTGGTGAATGAGAAGCAAAAAAAAAGTGAATAAATTTTAGAAAGGGGTTAGTGGTGGGAACAGAAACGTGGTCTCTCATTGTTATGCATGAAAAGTCTGGCAGACTGAGGAGAAGGGAATGTGGAAAGAACAGAGGGTTAGAGAGGAAAGCAGAGACCAGTAGCTGTGTTTTTTTTTTTTTTTTTTTTTTCTAAGCAAACTTGTAATCGACTCATAGGAATAATCACCGGGGCTGTAAGGAACATTGTATTCAAGGATAGAAAACCGTAACTTCTGCCAAAATGCTCTGCTCAAAATGTTTGTGAAGACAAGATAAGACGATTCAACACAAAGTGGGATGTAACACCCTAAGATGAGCCCCTAAATGGAGAGAAATTACAGGGAAAAAGTGCAGGTCGATTTCTCTTGAACATCCAGACATGTCATCACTTAATGGGAGGACAGACGAGCGATAAAATCATCCAATGTGCAGTGTTTAATGATTCTAATCTTCAGATCCAGTCATTGCCTGTCATTCTCATTAAGATTATTTTAAACATATTTAACTTCTACAACTGGAATCAGGGAAGTTAGAAATGAAATATCTGAAAAAAGCTGAACAAATGTAGAAATAGTGATATGGTGTGGGAGTATTCATATTTCATTTCATCTCAATATTTGGTATTTTCTAAGGCTGCCCCACACCAAAGATTTTCCTGGTCAACTGATAGCTGTTAATTCAGGCCATTAGTCAACTACCCTTTACCCTCTGGAAACAATCCCACACTTTGGATTTCCTGCCCGACATATGTAATTAGTGTAACAGAGTGTCCCGTGTGTTTCGATATTTGAAGTTGTGTGTCCCCTAAGAGTTGCCATAAGGCAGGAGCTGATGGCGTAGAAAAATAAAGACATTGCTGCTGTTCATTGTGCTAAGTCCAATTTATTATTTAGTTGCTAAATATGCTCAATTAGGCGAATCCAAGACTCTGTTATATCGCGATCTAATAACCGCAGGGACCACCGTGTAAACAATGTCTGTCCATGACTGACTGAGTTTCACCTGTCCCTCTGGATTTTGATTTTTGTTTTTTGTTTCTCCCTGCGACCAGCCGATCAACAAAGAGTCTTCTCATTGACTAACGTTTGGTCATCTATTAGAGGTCAGTTCTAGTACTTTCCCCTTTCTTTCTTTGAAGCACAAACTGAAAGAGTTGAGAGTTTTTGAGAGACATAAAGTTCAGTGTTTTATCGTTTCATTATGTCCTTCTGACTGTCAATACTAAAGAAATCTCTGTATATTGGTGGAAATTTTATTTGAGTAAGTTTTGGTGTGTTTAGTTTTAGTAGTTTTCAGTAATCTCATGGATTGTTCCTTGTTTTAGGCTCCTGATACTTTATTATAGTCGAAAACATTTTGCTTCAGATTGGCTGTACAGATAAACAAGAAGCCAAAAAGGATTATTATAAACCAGGAATGTGTTAGGACGGTTTTTATGAGGCTAGTAAATGGGAAATACATGCCAACCTCAGCCAAAAGAGTCCCGCCAGGGCTCATCAGCACTGGCCTAAGACCTGACCTGGCATTTGGTCCAACACTTGGCAGTCTACTTTATGTACTTAAACTTCACTCTTCCATTGGAAGATGCAGCAGATGAGGCTCTGAAAAGCAGAAGCTACGATACAGTGAGATACCAGCCAAGGATGATCAGTGAGGCTGGAGAGGCAGAGGATAGCATTACTTCCTGCACTGATGTCTCCTCCTTGTGTCTTAGCTCTTCCCGTTGGGGATGGTGGAGGATGGTGGAATTGAATTTCCTGAATAATTTTTTTTACTGTATATTAAAAGACTATTAAAATTGTGACTGTGCAGCTGGGCAAGAGAAATATTTGGATGGACATTTTCCTGAAAAGCCTTATGAAGAAGAGTGAACTAAATTGTTTTCATGATTCATTCATGATTCAGATTAAATCCACATCTGATCATTTTTACTTTATGAATAAACATGAATTGCTTCAGAGCTTTCACTGGTGCTGTAATTCCTGTTTCCACAGGTAGTTTATCTAATCTAGAGTATTCCAATCATGCAATGATTTTAATATTACAGTTTCCTTAGCTCCCCGCATTTCTTTTACTGTCTTATCAGATCAGCTGATCAATCACTGAACCGATTATTAGCTGAATGGTTGGGCAACCCCTGCAGAAGGTGGTGCTGAAGTGTTACTAGTTTTGCTTCAGGCTGTGAGACCTTTGTGGTCAGTGTTTATTCTGCAGAGGCAGCCAATGAGAGAAACCAATGCCTTACATGTCACGTGGGTGTTCAGCTTCATTCAACAGTATATGTTACTGTTATCCTGTAAATTAGCAAAGAAAAGCGCCCAGCAGTGGCAAATATGCAACATCATTAACTCATATTGTGTTGGAAGTATTTCACATAAAGTAGATAGTAATGTTGCAATTAGAACTGCTGCGATTTTTGGTTTCTGAGATATGAGGATTTGATGCTTTTCTTTGTCACGCAAGATAATTAATTCTAATAATTCTAATAAATAATAGTTGCTGAATGATTGCAGATTGTTGACATTTAAAGACGTCACCTTGGACAGTGGGAAATTATAACATTTACACTATTTACAGTGATTTTATTTATTTTCATTTTATTCTAAATGAGTAATTGATTCATCGAGTAAATGATTGAGAATGAAAATAATCTTTAGTTGCAGCCCTAGTGGGAACCATTGCACACATGACTTCCTGTAATATAGAAAAATAATATTGAAAAAAAAGAACTTTTAGTGACTAAAGCAGTTTGCTTTATTTCATTCTCATAATTGAATTGTTTCAGCTATAGCAGATACAACAGATCCAATTGTTTATTTTCTTCTCTGTGTTATAAACCCCCCCCCCCTTTTCTTAATCAAATGTATACAAGCATCATTTTCTTACATAAAACCAATGAGTTTGCATACATAAAAGCATCTGTTTTTTATGGTTTGAAGATTGAACTGGAGGCTACAAAGGGAGTGTGAGCTCATTATTGAATTTCAGGACTTCTTTGATGCATTGAACATTAGCCAGACAATAAGCCAGACACATGCTGCATCATATGCCACTCGTATAACCAGGACAATTAGTTAATAATTCATACCATGACAAAGAAGAGGTGCCTCAGTGTCAGCATGTGTGTGATTTAAAGAGTGTGTGAGTTTGTGTGCGTGTTCGAGAGAGAGAGGGCTTCGAAGTAGAAACCAGAAAGTCTAACAAGGAAAAGCAACTGAAGTGGCCAAGGATCCCCATCTCTCCCCTCCTGTTTCCTTTCATTCCCTCCTTTCCTTTATTCTCTAATACATTAAAAGAGAATTTTGTGCCCACATATATTAATGCCCATATTCACTAGTGACTATTTCTTGTCTATTTATGGTTTAAACTTAAGAAAGAAGCTCATGATAATTGCTCAGACACACATGAAGTCACACACACTGGCCGCATACCCATATGTCTGTTTATCCCTTTGAATGACTAAACATTCTCCTTGTGTGTATTAGTGTTTGTGGATTCAGCATTCTTGCAACATCTGCAGCTGTCACTGCTCTCACTTTCATTCTATCTCAGTCACACACATATACACAAAGACATGCACTAACTAATTTGCCCAGTGTGCACGTACGCATGCATAAAGGTGCATATAGATGTAAACACAAACACGTACAGTTGGAGAGTTCACCAGATGTGTGAGTGGTGGTTTTTTTGAGGCACAAGAGAGATCTAACACAGATGGGGACATTTAAGACAGTGTGTGTCTCTGTGTGTGAGTGTGTGGCTTTGAAGTTAACAGTCATTAACTGGAAAATCAAGCTGCTTTGAAGACCTCAAACACACACAGAAACCTTAATGATATGTGCAATACAAAGAGTTGGTTGGATGTAAATTGCCTCAAGATGGTTACCACCATGCACCATGCGTCCACACACAGCTCACCATCCTCTCATAAACATGAGTATTTTTCTCTTTTAACACACTGTTTTTGTGCTTTTATCTCACACTCCTCTTTTTGAAGGCTGGAACTTCTCTTTGTAGGTTTACAGACACACACACACACGCACATACACACACACATGCATACACAAACCTTTCATTCTTTGTGTCCCGCTGTCATGTTAAATAGCCGGTAGCAGCAGCAGGTATGTTTAGGCCAAGCCACTGTTTGCTACCAGCCTGTCCAACCGCATCGGAAACACGCAGAAATATGACACAAAGAGACGTGGTGGCTGTGCAGGAGGAGGGCAAGGACAGACTCAAACAGACAGCCCTCCTTCCTTCTGTGTGTGTGTGTGTGTGTGTGCGTGCGTGCGTGCGTGCGTGTGTGCGTGCGTGTGTGTGTGGTCGCCTCTGCCGGTCAATCAGCTGGCTAACTAGCTTGGTTGTAATCACATGTACAGACAACAGTATTCTGAGACTTTTCTTTTGTCTTTTTCACAATGTGCACTTTACTGGAATGTTTACAGTTATAAGTGAAAATACATTTTCTGTAGCTTAACACTTGCATTTAACATATCTGTCTAATTGCCGCATACTGTTAGCACGCCTACTCACAGCTCAGATAATTAATTTTCACCTGTGTACCAGCTAAACGATGGTTAATCAAAAGCATAAATAAGAGCATTTGAGAGCCACATATTAGTAGTTAATTTTAGATCAGTAAGTTATGTTTCTCATCACTTTTTCTTTGATTGTACTGCAGCCATTGTAAATTACAAATATGCTGGCATCCTAGCTTTTGTCCACTCATATTCGTTTGTAGAGAACAAGTATATCAGTGACCTTAAGTGTATTTGTTTGGAATTGTGTGAGGTGTGATGATTATGATCTCCCATACTTCTATACTGGCCAATGATTATAATGCTCCTCTTCTTATATGGTGGTTAAGCTGGTCTAAACACAGCATCCTACATGATATGCCGGCTATGTTGATTAAAATGGCTAATTTGGAAACTGACAAAAAGTTTTCAGTCTTGTTTTCATTCGACAGCAGGGTCTACCACAGCTTCATTAAAACTCAGGTATGTGAGGCCTGCGGAGGATGATTACAGTGACAGTACAGGAAAAGTCATCCCTTTTTGGCAGCCTGCTGGTGGATTGTTGGATGTCTATGTGAACTGAGTTCAACTGATGAATTACATTTTTGACATGCATTGATGTGTCTGCCCCCCATCTCTTCCACCAAGTCCAGCTGGTATCAATGATTTGTCAGGCAGGGGGAGATTGGAAGATTTAAACTGTAGCCTTCAGCTGTTTTCCAATGATGTAAATCCAGCATCCAACTAAAGTAGCAAAGTTATATTCTGCACAGGAAGGGTTATTAAGTCTAGTCTGGAGCTATGAGATATTTTACAGCTTTCTTGCAATGCTGTTCATCACTAATCAGCCAATATTTCAGTCACCTTAATAGCTGCAGAGAAGCCTGATAAGGCTGGATCTGACTGATTATCCCATTCAAGGTGAAACTTGAGCTGACGGTGGCAGGTGGCGTCCAATCAACTCAAAAGCACAAGTGACATTGCCTAACGGTATCAACAAACATGATCTCTAAATTACAATCAGACAGTGTTGTGGGCTGAATTGAATTAATTTCCTTCCCTCTTAGATGCCAGATTTCAGCATGGGTTTTCTATCTATTAAAACACAACATTTATCCATCACCATCCTTACAAATGAATTATTTGGCTCAAAATTGAAACCAGTAATTGAGTCATGAGGTTTTACTGGAAGAACTAGTTCACCAAAAGCACAGTCATGTTGTGGTAAAAGACAGTTTCGTTTTCCAACAACCATTTTACAACAGCACTTCGGCAAACAGCTTAAATGCTATTTTGGACATCAGTTAGCTGACAGTTCAAAAGCAACGTGACCACAAAATTAAATAAAATACAGTCACAGTCTATGTTTTTATGTATTATTAGGTTCAAAGCAGTTTACAAGGCACATGTCTAAATTGTATTAACCAATAACCATAGAGGCAGGAGTCCAGATTACTTTCAGTGCAGGTTTTGTTTTCGGGATATTTTTGGCGTTTCCCCACAAGTCATTGAAAATGGTTTGACCCTAAAAATATTTGTGGGGGTGTTGTTGGTTTCCTTATGAAAAAATTACTGTGACTGTGACGGTAAAGTGAATTGACATTATGCCCCGTTCTAAAGGAATGTATTTGTTATGCCTTTAATCAGACACTTCTCTTGTATGTATGGATGCTGTAATGTTGTCATCTTTCTATGACTCAAACCTTTTTTGTGGTAATTTGCAACATTGCATAGTCTCAGCATTGATAATGAGTCTTACGTGAACTCTCAAGAGGTACTAAGTTGTGTTTCCACTGTTGCAATGCTGTGAAATGAAAAGCTGTGGATTACACTCAGCATGAACTCTGCACATCTCACAGAGCACATCTGACGTCTGAATGTCATTAACTGCTTACATCTGTGCCCAGGACACGACAACACCTGTTCACACTGTTCTCGTGAAGTCGCCTGCTTATCTAATTACCCGTCTTACTGCGAGTGCTTTGCTAACAGCCTGCGAAACTTTTGAATGCTGTGCAGCGATTAGCTACACCTGACAGCAAATATCAAGGCTTCTTAATAGAAATGTCCCATAAAGCCTCACTGACAAGATGAAATATGAAACTGTAAAGCAAAGCAACAGAGAGCAAATTAAAAAGATTTTTAAAAAGGTCAGAAGTGTTGCTATTCATAGTGTTGTACTGTTTGTTTTCCTGTCCTAGGTGCAGTGGTGAGCTAATCCATTGTCAGGGTGGGTGGACTATGGTTTCCAGGGTGAGGTTTCTATTATGGATAATGTTGCTCTCAGCAGGAGTGGAAGCTTGTAGATCAATACGGAACACAAAGCAGATGATGAAAATCCTACCTCTTAAAACATACCTAGGAAAAAGAGGGTTAGCCATTATAATTAACCACATTATTCTACTACATTAACACTGCCCAATATAACTGCTCTGAGATTATGGATTTAACTTTCTCTCAAAAAGGGTGTGATCAGAGCCAACATTACGGATATATATAGATTACCTAATTTAAGTCCCTCTCAAAAGTATCTGTATAACATTTGTCTGACACTGCTGACTGTAAAGTGTATGCGTTTAGGTTATAAAGATCTATGTCAGCCTCAAATGAAGGGAGAATTGCATCACACTATATCCCTGTTTTTGAGGTTGATTTGTCTACATTTTTAATGTTTAAATTAAACATACCTCGCTGGTGAGTTATGCAGGACTATTAATATTGCTTATATTCTATCAACAAGTCAAACTCCTCCAAGAACATATTTGAAAATAAACCTATAAATATACTGAAACATTTATATGACCATATAAATCCCAGATCAGTGTTTTACACAGCACACGTGACTCAAAGAGAAAAAAAAAAACACAGTTAAGGAATAAATGCAAATGTATCTTTGCCCACAGGACTGCCACTGTCTGAGGCCTAAACCAAAGGGAACATTTTATAGCTTTCTGTTAAGAGAGAAATAGTTATTCTGCTGTTACTGCTGAAATCTGCTGAAACATAAAATGATGAAATAAGAAGTGAATAATGAAATATGCTGAGCTTGTCCGGGCAGTGTTTCGTTCCTTCCGTCCCACAGACATCATATTACATCATCAGCAAATCCTTGTATTGGATCAAGTCACGCCAGCTCCAACCAGCCCTGGAGTCAAATACTTTCATTCATAATCAATTCAGAATATAAAAACAGGAAATCTGGTGCATTTGTAAAAATAAAAATAAAAAATAAAAAAACACATTAATTCTCAATTAATTCTCATTAGATTGAGCGTGACAGGTCACAGTGGCAGTGAACTTAACAAAGTACCAGAGGATTGTAGTTTCCTAATTTATCATGATGCAGCTGCCAGGGGTGTAGCACGCAAATCTGGGCCCTGTACATACGCAGCCTCAGTGCCCACCTCGGTTATCAACAAACTAACTAGTATAATATTAGATGTCTGTTCATGTTATATATTAATATTAGATTACATTTTGAAACACTGCAAGCAATATGTGTTCACAAGACCTTTGTCTCACCTCCTTTTTCCACAATTTCTTTTCTTTTCTTTCTTTTAGTTGCCTAGTTTTAATTTAACTTCAAAATTATTTTAGATACATAAACGGTCATGGCATCAAACTATTTTTTTTTCAGTCAATACTAATGTATTTATGCTAATATTGTAAAAATGTTTTAATTCCAGGCTTTGTGTGGGCTCTCCGTTTCTTAGGGCAGTGTCTTCTGAATATCCAAACCAAAACAATAGACTCTGTCCCTGATTTTACATTACAACTTGAGGAGTTATTATTTCTATAGCTATACATCTTGTTCTCCTTCAGCTGCTAAAGATCACATAAAATGATTTCATACTGTTCTATCTCCCAATACTCTGATCAAGCTGCTAGAATTGATTTCTTCATAATGCAGACCAGCCCTTGTACCTGCCCTGTCTAACCCATGCAGGAGCCCTTCCTAATCAGATCCATACGCAAACGCAAACAAAGCCTTCCTAACTGGAAACACAACAGGAACACTGCAACCAGGTTTGCACCCACAGGGCAAAGAGCAGAGAGGACAATGAGGAACAGACACAGTTATCATTCCCGTATGTGTGTATGAGAGTGTGTGTTGTGTGTCTTTTTGTTAACACACGGCATTTTTTGCCTCCCTGAGGGCAGCGGTGGCAGAGAGGGATAATTTGGCATTCATTAAATCTCTCTCCAATGACCTAATGACCCCGTTGGAGCTTCCCTGAAAACAGCCCATATCCACCAAGTGATGTACGATTACCGTCACCGGTCATAACCTCGGTCAAAATTTAGTTCACCTGTGCAGAAGGGAAATCATGCCAGGGATGTGCAGCTGTGGCCGTCTCATTTGGCAGGAATTACATGCTCCCCTCAGTCTGCCCTGAAAGGCTGTGATTTCGTGGAAAAGGCTGTCTGAAAAAATCTCAGATTGATTGGCGAGGTTACTAGGCCAGAGTCAGAAGGAAAAAAAAAAAGACAGTGAAAGAGAAAGAGGGAGAAATACAGGCATGAGACACAGGCTCAGGGGCTGGGTTTACATTCGCTGGAGATTTCTGTTCATAAACTGATAATCTGTGAAACTCCTTCTGGCACTGTGATCCTAAGTAGTAGTAGCACTCATTGCCGCAGTTTTGCAGTGCACTCTAAATAGATTATTGAGCAGTTTATGGAGGTGCTGCGCTTTTATTTGTTTGTCGATAGCTATAGCTGCTCGTGTTAACCGCCATTTTTTATGTTTTAATTACAGACAACTTTTGTCGGAAATGCAAAATACATCCAACCCTCTGTAAAGGTTTTCTTAGCAGCTTGTGACCTAGTTATTTTCTATTTGTTGTGTTAAATTGACAGCAGACATAGGGTGCAAAACAAATCTTAATTTACAAAAATGTTAAGTTGGTGCAAGTTTCTACTGCACTCTGATTAAGGATTAATTTCTTATTCCTTAAAGGAAACGTCAACCACAAAACAGATAATTATAGAAAAAAGAAATTGCTGGTGGTGGCTTTTAGGTATCCATACAAATAACCCTGCAGCAAAGGAACATTGGCAAAGATCTTGAAAACAACTATAGCATGTCGAACAGCAAGAGCCCCTTTCTTAATGACCATTTTGAATTACTGTGAAGATCATTGAAATACCTAAAACTAATTTGGAGTTCACATTTTTTTTTAAGTTCCATATTCTTACATTTTTCTTACATCAACTTCATACATCTACTCTGATCTGTGATGAGTCATGACACGGGTACTACTAGTTACACTTCCATAAAGTCAGATGACTCTAAAGGGACAGCTATTTTATATTTTTAATGGAATGTTGCATAACCAGGTGTTTTCTTGTTTGTTCCCTTTATTTATTTATTTTTCTTATTTTCAATATCAGAGTTCATTTTTCTTCATTTTTGACTTTATTCAGTTTTAGCCGAAGAGATCTGCCTGTAAAAAGACTGCACTAATCCACTGCTGCAGAGGAAAAAAAAGGGGAAATAAAGAAGTTGGAGTGTTGAAGAGATTAAAGCCCCCTTCCTTTTGCCTTCACTGCTCAACCAACCTTACAGTCTGCTCAAAGTGAGAGCTGTTAATTAGTTTATTTACAGCAACAGGGATATTCAAATCCTTGCTTACAGGGTATCAAAGTTCATGCAAACATCTTAAAGGTAATAAGACCTCACCCAGATTATATGGCAGGTTGCCGCTTTGCTCTATACATGCAGTCACAGCCACAAATATAGTGATATAATGAGACATAATGAAAACCAGACTCAAATGCATTTTAAGTCAGACTCAGAGAACTTTTTAACCTTACTGACTTAGTAAAGCATTTGTACAGCAATGGGTTCTGATTGTGCAGCCCTTCCACGAATTAGACCTGTAACCTTGCTGCAGTCATTACAATCAGAAACCCACCCACAGAGCAACACACACTCTCTGCAGTCTCAGCATCCGCTTTCTCTAAAACACACTCCCTCTAGTTGCATCTATTTCCCTCCGTCTCTCTCTCTCTCTGCTTAACTTCGATATTCCCTCTTTAACTGTGCATCTCTCCCTTCTCTCTCTCTCTCTCTCTCTCTCTCTCTCTCTCTCCTCTCCCTTTCTCCAGAGCCATCTGTTGTGAATCACCATAATGAAAATGGAGTCTGATGTGCACTCCTTAACATACTGAACCCATTGTCAATGGCTTTTACTCTTTAATTCACTGGTCCTCATCCAACTGAAATTGCCATCCGCTCTCTGCCGTGGTGCTGCTCTACCCTGTCTCACTTCCTCTGTCACCACAACAGGAATTTCACTGCAAACCTTTAGTATTGCTTACAGTATTTCCCTTTTAGCTTTGTAGTATATTGACTTCAGACATAAAAGCAACTCAAGGGACAGCAAGTGAAAGCTGAGAATCATTCAATCTTATGCAAATGTGCTACACAATGTAGGTGTAACAAACTAATTGTGGAACCGTTATTGTTGGTTTTTAAAACTAGTTCCCACATTGTATATGACACATTGCTTGTAATATTATATGATTTCCCTCTAGAACATACAGCATATTATCTGCTTTAAGTGACTGAACAGTGGTGTAAAACTGAAATATAGTTCTGGGTTAGCAGGCTGGTAAAGTGTTGGTATTGGTATATTAAAGTGGCAATCTTGAAGATTTCAATCCTGGTTGATTTGGCGACACCTGCAGTTACTGGTGGTGTGGTCTAATACTACAGATCGCAGTATTCTGAGGGCAGCAAAACAAACTATTGTCGTTTTAATAAAAAAAAGTCAGGCAATTGGCCATTTTTCATCATCCTGCGAGCAACTGTGTTCTGGTTTTATTCTGCACACGGCATGAGTCTGCCAACAGCTGGGCACAGTGAAAGGAGTTGTTACCTCGCTGAGAAGTTGGAGGTGTGCGGTCTGTCGCCTGCAGCTCTTCATCCAACAACTCACTGTGGCTGCTCCTTCCTGTTCCATTACTCCCTGCAATATTTCAAACTGATCCACTGTCAAAAAATAATTCATAGTAAAGGTCACCTCGTGTTTTGCCAGTTACATGCTTTTAATGTGAAGCTTCAGCAGTAGGAAATGTTCAGTTTGCATTAGCAGCAACTTAATGCAGCATTTTTTCGAAGGATTCCTAATACTGCAAATATATAAATATTGTAATACCTTAATCATTGGGCCATTAGCTCAATCACCATTGTGTTACCTCACTTGGCGAAGTGAGTTAACAGACATTTATTTACATTAAAAATCGTCGAGATTGCCACTTTAACACTGTGTATATATAACAATATGGAAAACCTTAATTATGAAGTGGCTTGTGTTGCTACATCAGGCTGTTATGTTGTAGTGCTTGCGAGTCTTACGTCCCATGTGATGAATTTTAAAATGTCCACCATGAGAATAAAGTCTACCAGTGTCAGTCTAGGTTGTGTGATAATCAGATTTTTCACTTACTCAGACACAAGAAAGCCACTATTTAGATGTGCAGACCTGTCTGTCCTCCTACATATATGTGTCTTTGAATACCTTTGGGACACAGTGCTTTTAACTTCCCCATAGATATTACAACAAATTGTGACGGCATGGACTTGGTTAATACTTATGTCAGAAATCCTGAAAACACAGCAGAAATATTGCATGGTTTATTTACATGGTTTTAAATTATAGTGTGGGTCGGTAAAGGTTACAAACTTCTGCTTCAGAGTCACATAAAGGAATCCAGCTAGACCTGTTTTTTTACCCTACAGTCACTTTTATAAATCCCAAAATATTTCCCTGAACTGGTCGTCTATGGGCGTTTTAAGGAGTTTGGTTTAAATTTGGATTAATTGCCACCTCTTTTAAACAACATATATTTTTTTTAAATTCCTGCAGTAATAGATGAGAATTAGACCAGATTCCTTCCAAGCGAAGATTGTAGCAAATACTGTATATTTAGGTTTTTTGTAATTATTATTCATTTTTCGCCCTCATCCTGCTGATGTTTGCGTTAATATTTTACCATCCCTTTTCAAAAGCTTCTGGAGCTTATCCGGGTCTCCCATTTTCACCCATTCCTATTATTATGTCTTGTATGATTTTACTTGTACTTTATTCTGATTTGTGAAATAAATGAACTGAAAATCCCTAAATTGCTTTAATGAATATTAAACAGAAGCATTATTATAATTTGCCCACACTGTTGTTAGTGATGGCATAAACATGGACTGGTTCTTTTAGCTGCCTACATATCTGATGAGTTAGTCGACTGTGGGAGCTCTGATTAGGTTAATCTAAAAGTCTAAACCTTTTCACCACTACAGGATTTTTAGTGTTGTGAGATTCCTGCTGATGTTTTTTTTTTTTTTTTAACCCTTTTTTAATTCAGTCTTTAAAATACAGACAAACATTTTGACGATAGAAAGTAATGATATAAGAAAAGCATACATATAGTAGAAATTGTGTATCTCTGAAATATCTCTGAAAGAATGACAGAATGAAATCCTACTTTGTATTAAGTCTGAATGAAGCTAGAATCTAGTTAATTTTTTAAAGACAACATCAGACATGAAGACTTACATAAAGCCAATAAACTGGCTGCATAAAAGGATGATGTGTCTTTCAAATTATCTCTTTACAATAACACATGATTGACTGACACTGGTTGATGCCAGCGTCCCTCCCAGTTATACACACAGTGGAAGCAGGTCGGATCCATTGGTCGGATGTTCGGAACTGAGTGAAAAGAAAGTGGACTGACCCCAGCTCAGGTGCATGCGAGTCTATTTGTGTCCTCCATAATGATCTATATCCCAAGCCTTATTCCAGTGACTAGACACAGGTGATAAATCCTGGTTAAACTTTGTCCTTCCTCTTTTCACAGCGAGACAGGGTGCATGATGGACTGTGTCTTTCTGCCATACAGTCCTCTACCCTCTCCCTCCCTCATTTACTTCATCTGCCCCATCCATCCCTCTTTCTGTATCCCTCACCCTTACCTTTTCCAGCCCTCCCTCCATGCATCACTTGCCCACTCATCTCTCTCCCTTTCCTTCTTTTCTCTCCTAAATCCCACTTTATCTCCTTTGGTTTCATCTTACCTTCATTTTCTCCATCCTTTACCATCTCTTTATTGCTTGGTTGAAAATAGCAAGAGGTGTTTATGGTGATATTGTAGACAATGCTCATCCACCCATCAATCCATGTCATCAACCATATAGGAGTCTTCACTTCTCCGATTACTTCCCTGTGGTCCAAATCCATCCATAAATCCATCCACCTTTACATCTATCCCATCACCTATCCATTCCTTTTTTTAAAAACTTACGAATCTTGTGACGACTTGGCTGAACCAGTTGCTTCATGAATTTGCAATATTCACGAGGTCCTGCAATATTTTGAAATTCTCACAATATTTTCCACATAAAAAGGTCAAACTGAAAAAATACGTTCCAACAAACTATTCCAATTTAGAGCCGAAGTTTATGGGAAAGCAATAAATATGACTCTAGCTCCCCAGAACTTGTCTTCTTAGGCAGACCCTCCCCCAGGCTAAGTACTGCATTACTTCAACCAAGCTCATCCAACTGACAAGTGCTACCTCTGCTGCATTTAGTGTATGGAGGTTGTTGGTAGCTCTTTCTGGTGGTAGAAAGCACTAAGTTTATCCCATAAAAAATAAAATAAAAAATATTGTGGAATTGCATTCAGTTTTAGTTGCATTTACAAATCAGTTGCAATAGTTAAATATAAACACAGTTTTTCGCAATACAACAAAAAATCTCAAAAGTTTTAATGCAGTTTTGCTTCAAATTCTGCCATTTTGGGCTGTAATCACAAAAACCTTCATGAGATCCTGGAGCAACTGCTCGACATACATTTCCTATCGACCTTTGGTTCTCTTTCTCCCCTCTCCTTTCCACTCCTCCCCACCTTTTTTTTTTCTTTGCTATTTCCTCTTTCCCTGTCTCTTTTGCTATTTAGCTAGCAGACACAACAAAACAAACTCTGGCCATGGTCCAGCCGGGCTAGTGAAGGAGAAGAGATGTCTGTGTAACAAATGACAAAGTGTCAACACCAGGAAATAGCTTAGCTGGACCTGTGTGTGTGTATGTGTGTGCGTGTGTCTCAGTTTGGGGAAATAGTCTGGCACGCTTGATTACGCTTCAGCCAGTCAGCCAGCCGCTACAGTCTGGCAAAGTTCGACCTTTCAGGGCCACCATAGATATAGAGACAGAGAGGGAGAGGGAGGAAGAGATGGAAGGTGACTCAAAACGAATAAACACAGATCTGATGCCACGGATATCCACAGTTCACTTGTATCTCCAATTTAGGATTTTAGTCTGACAGCTGGCCTTTACTCTCACCTGTACAAAATGCAATTCATGACCCCTGAACCAAGTCAAGCCATTGAAGAACATTTCAAAAAATAGACCTTGGCATCAATCACACCACTCAGAGATGAAAAAGATGCGGTTTATAGGTCTGAGGTTTCGGCTGAGCTCTGACAGTGATGGAGCTCGAGGGTTTTTTTTCGCCAAAGCCTAATGACACAAATGGAATGACCACCATTAGAGATGCATAAATCTGCATTGGTGATTATTGCTACTGCCCTGTTGGCACTGCTCACAATTAGATGTAATCCACAAGATCCTTTTTTCTATTTTGATAGCATCTTACTTGGATATTTCCCATTTATCACTTGGGAATCATGTAAAATACATTCTGTCTTGTGATGTGTTTTTCTTTATATACTTGGTTTATCAGAATATTTTTCTTTTTAGCCTAAATTAACGTTTTTCAAAAATGTAATCCAGTTAAAATTCTGTTGCTGCCTCTAGAAAATGTAAAACACTGTTCACTTGATTTTAATGGGAGAACACCTACCAGTTATTAGGTTGTTTAGAACAACAAATGTTCTTATTTATGTGTTTGGCATTAACACGTAACCAGAGTTAGTGTGGTTACCTGGGTGGTGATCACGAAATCCTTTAACAAAGAGAGTTGAATAAAGAGGAATAAAGGACGACCGGAGGAGAGAGTGATTGAAAACAAGAGAGGGAAGATGAATACACAGAGTCGGGGCCTTAGCCAGCATTAATTGTGCTGAATTATTCAACTGACTATAAGGCTGGAAGGACCACTGGAGCACTTCTTTCTCCTTTGTGTGTGTGTGTGTGTCTGTGAGAGAGAGAGAGAGAGAGCACATGCCGCTATCATGTGCATATGTACATTTGTATGCTATGTGTGTGTGTGTGTGTGTGTGTGTGAGGAGGTAATCCTGTTGTGTGTGTATATATATATATATATATATATATATATATTTCCCTCATGGAATTCACAGTATCTAGTCAGTGTTCTCCAGAAGCAGCTACTCACTCTTCATTAATGAGAGCTGCATTGATGTGTCAGGTTACATTACACACACACACTGTGCATCTCACATGTATACACTGAGACATTTCTGTATTTTGAGCAGATTGCTGTGTGCTCACTGGTAGGCTGGACAGTGTCGTGTTCAGTAACACAAACACACACTGATATGCTGCATGTGATCACAGTCTTGGGTAGTCATCTCCCATTGATGAGATGTCTGCTGCATTTGCCCTTCAACGCCAACTTAACTTAGGTTTCCCATCCGTCTCTGTCTCTCCATCTCTCCACCTCTCTATTTCGTGAACGTTAACATGGTTTCAGTTTCACATCTGTCAAACAAGCTAGCTTGTGTTTCTCTTTCTTCCCCAGCATCTCTCTCTCCATCAAAATTCACATACTCTATACATCTTTCACTGATTTTGGCAAATATTCTTCTTATATAAAAGCAAAGAAAAGTAAAAACTAAAGAATATAATTCTGCCTTTTTCATGATTTCATGTGAAAAGATTAGCTTCCACCAAAAACCTGTTCTTTGAGTATGAAACAATCAGTGCATTGGCAATGTTTTTAATGCAGCCTGGGATGGAGAGTTTCCAGTCCACTACAGGACTGGTGCTGGTTTGCTGGACGAGTACAAGCCAGCACTGTTTGGATACATTCACAGCCTGTTACAGTTCTGCTCAGTCTCCTGCTTCTCTCTGTGTTCATCTACACTGTGTTTCAGTGGAGTTAAATTGACCACGTATTTGTTCTCATTTACATATTTTTTCTGGTTTTGTTGTCAAATAACTGAATGATACTGATTCAGCTTTCTAACTGTGATCAATAGTGGGCAGTCCGAAGCAACTGCAGTGCAGTGATAAAATCCTTATTTTATAATTGTGACATTGTCTGACAAAATCAACATAAATCCAGGTTAATGATAGCAACTCTGATCAGCTGTATTGGCATTTAAAATGAGTGATCGGAGAGAAAGTCAGAGGTGAGTAAAGTTGCTTTCTCCTATTTATTGGCACTTACTCCTGAGCAGCATTTTTTGGAAAAGCTCTGATTCAGCTTTACACACTGAAAAACCAAGCTGGTGTTTCTGAAGTTCAAGTCTGTTTAGGTAAAGCTGTGTTTCGGTTAAGAAATACACAGTTTTAGTCTGGATGGAGGCCTGAGAAATGAGAGAAAACGATATGGTTGTACTCTCAGTCAAAGGCTACGGCACTCTCATGGAAATGTTAGATTCCCTCCTTTGGATTTGGAAGTGAGTTGCTGCCCCAAATGAATTATTGAGATCTTGGAGTTTAGTTCATGAGTGAGGGTCAACAGGCAGATCAATGCACCTTCAGCAGTTATGGGGGACATTGTACGAAGAGTGAGCTGAATCTGAAGGCCAAGCTTTCTATGTATCATTTGATTTGGTAACTGTGGTCATACAACATCATGGATGGCTTGACTGTGGGCAGATTATGAGGTGATTGTGTAAGTGAAGCAGTTTGGTTAATATTAGGGTATGATTTTGATCATTTTAAATAAGAAAACGTCTTAGTAGAAAACTCTGATAGGGCCGCATTTAGAAGTAACACTGAAGATAAGAGAGAAGAGTCTGAGAATTTGCGTTTCCGTCTATAGAACAGAAGACATACTGACAGAAGAGAGCCTCAGATACAGAGCAATAAAGCAACACAAAGACACAAAAGATCACTGTACACATACAATACAATAGCAGCTAGAGACGTGTTTCTCCTGACTACTTAGGCATAATGTAAAAATGTTTCCTGTGAGTGATTTTAGGATCGTTCTAGTACTGTGCTTGTTCCAATCAAAAGCAATTCAGATGGGAAATATTGAAGTGTGTTGATGGACAGAACAGTGCTATAGGCAGGTTTACTTTATTTGCTCATATGCAGACACTCAAGCACTTAGAAAAAACACGCTGTTGGTTTCCTTTAGCAAGGAGCTGAAAATGGGATTTGTAAGTCTCTTTGGCAGATTTTGGATCTTGGTACGGTTCTTTAAAAAAGATAGTTGTATAATATATAGTGACTGTGCTTTTGTTATGGGTTTTTCATTACATATTTCTGCTCTGCAAGCTCGTTAGTCTGTGCTCTTTTTCTCTGTATCTGAGTCGATGTTGTCTTCAAGGTACAAATGGACTCTTCTCATGAGATGTGGATTGGCATAAGCACATGAATAATTTGTATCTAATATCCCTTCTCCTCTCAGCAATATAAACATGCTTTTTTTTCTCAGTGTCTCACCTCTCTTGATCCCCTGTTCTCTGCTTCTTCTCTCCTTTCTTCTCTCACTCAATCTCTTTTTTTCCCTCCCTGTTGCTCCATCCTTTCTTTCCTCCCAGACTTCTCTAAACAGGCTTAGAGAGAAAATGGAAGTGGTTTATCACTCAGGTCCATTATGTTAGCATTCAGTAGATAGGGCCAAAGGACACCATTATTAATTGAGAACGCTTTTTGTGTGTGCGCATGTATGTGTATATGTGTGTGCGCTTTGTGATATTTAAACATCACAGTATGCATCATTCCTCTTGCAGGCTACAGTGTGTGTATATCTTGTATATTGTTATAAACATAAGACTTCAGCTCAACTACAAAGGGTTGTGTGTGAAGAAACAGGATGAGTGAAATATTCCACAGGCCACAGGTCAAATTTTAACACCACTGGATGCACATCAAATGTGTCAGAATCCACTGGTTTACTGAGCCGGGACACATTGTCTTCCAGAGGTTAGACTGCCTCCATAGTCCACAAGGAATTCATGTTAAACATGTTGCAGAACTTGTCAGTTTTTGAGAGAGTTGTTCAGGCACGATGCATGAACAGTCAGAATAGTGTATAGCAAAAATCACAGACAATGTTTAACAGCCATGACAATAAGCTAATTAACTGATACATCATCAACTCCATGAGGGAAATGACATGAGGGAAACAAGGAAAAAACCCAAAATGGTGAGAATCCACTGCTTAGTGACTCTCAACATTGGCTCCAGGAAAGTCAGAGGGAGAGGGACTAATAAAATGCCAATAGAAAACATCTTCATCAAGTCAACAAAAGAAATGAAATGTGTTTTCACTGAACATTTTACTGATATGCTCAGTATTTAAATTTTTGCGACTTGCCAAACAAGAAAATGAACATTTCCTCATTATGTTAATAGAAAACTGGTCGGCATTGTGTTTCCTTGAAAAAATATTTCCTGTTGCAAATTAGTTATAAATAAAGCATGATGAACTCAGTAATATATTACATTAGATAATATCCTGTAGTCAGAATAAAAAAGATACAGTACGGGGCGTCGTGTAGCGTAGTGGTTTAAGCAGGCGCCCCATGTGTAGAGGCTACAGTCCTCGCTGCAGTTGGCCCCGATTCGAATCCCGCATCGGACGGCCTTTCGCTGCATGTCATTCCCCCTCTCTCTGCCTCCCTGTTTCCTGTCACTCTCCACTGTGCTGTCCATTAAAGGCATAAAAAGCCCCCCCAAAAAAAAAAAAAGAAACTATGATGATGACATCATAGTTGTCCTTAAAAAAGATACAGTACACAGGGTGCCAGATTACATGAACAATAGGCAGATAATTAACAGCCAACTGACCAATCTAACCACAATAATATAAAGTTTTGCTCACTTGACTGGATGAACTGCACTCGTAGGAATATTTTGGATCTCAAATGGAGAAAGCAGGAACTGGATCAGAGCCAGGACATGTGGTTTACAGAGGAATGAGCAAAGTAGTGTCCCTGATTAAACATTCACAAGGCTCCATGTCAGGCCTAAAATTGTGAATGGATAAAATGTGCTCTTAATGGACCTGCTGGGTGAAGTTGCATCAAGGTTGTTTCAGCAAAGCTCTGATTGTTGACAGCCTGCAGCAGAAGTGCAAATCTTAAAACTCAATATTTAAAGTTTTTTTTTTTTTTCTCATAATACAAAACCCATTATTTAAAAACCTGACACCTCGTCTTGAAAAAAAGATTGCTTTTATTTGATTATAGACTATATATATGAACTGATATAAGTCACCTATCTGAAAGGCTTCAGTTATGTTGCAGAAAATCGAATCAGCACAGGGACACTGTTCCTTACAGCTACACTTCACAATTGATGTGTCACCTCTCTGTGTGCTTGTTTTGTAAACACATTACGAATAATGTTTCAGTGTCATGCTTTGAGCACAAAGGCTAACATTTCACCGATGGGAGCTTCGGGCTGAGACATATGTTTGTTCCTTGACGTATCTGAATTCCACAAACGTGTAACCTTTTAATGTATGCTCCTTAATTACGTGGAATGCATATTATAAGCCTGAAGCTGTGTTTAAATCTTAAACACAACAAAGTGTAACACTGTCTCACTCGCTCAGGTGAGCGCAGGACAGATGCGAAAGAGCTTATATAACTTATAATGAAAACAACAGGTGCAAATTAAACTTTCTGCATATATGACGGACCCCAACACTAGATCAATACTTTTCTGCTGAAACTAAACAATTTGACACGTTTGTTTTGTTTTTAAAGTTTATATCATCCATCGTGGTCTTGAGTTCTCCTTCCATTCCTGTAGCCTCCAGATAATGAACCGCAGTGAAGTGGACAAAGTCAAACACCAGCTGAACTGTGAGTTACTCAGCAGACCCAGACGCTTTTAACCTCCCTGCGGGCAGCTTGAGGTCCATGCAGGCACAGAAACTCTAAATGCACTTAAGTGGGAAGTCCTCTTATGAGACAGGATTCTACATTTTAGAAGCATATGCTCCCTAAAAATAAATTCATTCCATCTTAAAAATTGAAAGAGGAGCACGATTGCAACTTCCAATTCAAGGTCAATGTGAGCACTTTTGGTTATTTTCTGCCGTCCTGCATTTACTCCAGTTCAAGAGTGCGTCACCATTTAGCCCTGCAAGGCACACTTCCACATACAGTTAGGGAGCATAATATTATATTATTAGAGAGGTATTACATATAAATACAGGTAAAGTAGGATTTTTAATGGCATCCTGAGTGTGTTAGCCTGCTGAGAGTTGAACCTTATGACAAACACTCACTACTTTCTTTCTCTGGTTTACTATCTCTGTGTCAGGGGATTTGTCAGTCGTCTCAGTTTTTTTCAGGCGTCACTGAGGACTTGGGGAGGTGAGAATGAGGAAGGGAGACACAGAAGACTGGATAGGAGGAGGCAAGACTGGGTTGATGGATGAACATAGTGGCTACCGTGTCTGTTGGTCATCATTCTTAGAGTGATGTATAAAAATGAGATGAAGAGACAAAATCTGCAGTAATGGCAGATTATATATTTCTTTCCTTTGGTGGAAAGACAAGTGTTAGGATGAATGGCTTAAGGAATCACTTGAATTGATTGTGCTGGTATAATACCAGAATTATATCATGCATACACCCCCATTGTCACCGTATTTGACATGAACATGTTGTAGTAAATTTTCCAAAGTGGGTGTCCATGTCAGTTGATGGTCTCTTTTCTAAACATCAGTCATATTTGGCTCCTGACACTGGTTCTGTAGCAGTTTAGGTGGACTGGGATCTACTTCAACACACAGTGAACTGTTTGACACGACGTGTTCAGCTGTGTGAGCCATTTTTAACTTTGATCTGAGTCAGCTGTCTAGACTTTCACTGTGTCCCATTTGTACACTACATATTCACTGTACGCAGTGTACTTCATAAAACACAAAAAGGATTTCCAGGATCATTCCGAAGCTGTCTCACCACCACCAATATATTTTGCATCTCTGAGTAGCTCCTCCAGTTCCTTTGCGCATTGCATTGTGGGACAACAGTGTCCTTCAATAGCCCACTCAAAAATGAGTGCATTTCATGCTTGTACTGAGTTTCTTTGAGTATACTTAATTTAGTCACTTTTCCACTGTGAGCACTCTCCATACTTTCTGTAAAACCTGCTTTAGATTAGTTTGGGACACAGTTTTATCCTCTGCACAGCTCTGTCTGCTTCAAATCTTACTTTCTTCTCTCACTTTCTCTCCCTTTTTTTCTCACCCGTCTTCTTATCCTTCTCCTCTGTCCTCTTCTTATTCTCACTACTTCATTCTTCCCATTGAGCCCCGTCTCTCCTCAAGAATGATGCTCAAATGAAACTTAGCTTGGTGGAAGTCTTGACTGTTTATAAGATCTAATAGTGAACTCATTCTCCCTCAACAGCAGTGAAGTAGCATTGACAATTTCAGTTATTTTGACAACATGTGGATCTGGATTGGACACACAGGGGAAGGCTAGATTGGTGCAAAAGGTGATTAGAGGGAAAGATGGAGATGTGCACATGATTATGAATGGAGGGATGGGAGCCCATGGTGTGTGCTGCAGCCGAGGAAAAGGGGTTAAGGAGTTACATAGACAGCGAAGTAAGGAGGGAGGGTGAGACAGAGGCGTAGAGAAAGCTTTTTGCAACCTGCCACCAGAGACATCACAGTTTTTCTGCTCAGAGTGTTTTCACTCGTTAGGAGGAGCAGCTTTGTGTGTATTTGTGTGTGTACGTGTGAGTGTGCGTGTGCCCAACTAAGCCTCAACATGTTAGCACCGCCGGGAATGCCTCCGCTCTCCTGTCCTCTTCTGCACTCCTCCCTCACTTTTGTCTTTGTGCTTCTGTCTTTGTCTTTCTTCTTTTGTCATTTTTTGGTTTCATTGCCCCTGACTTTTCCATCCTTCCTCCCTTTCCTCCTTTTCTTTCCTTATTTCTTTCCTGTCCCCTGCTTTTACTTTCGACATTGTCTGGCAGCATGCCCTTCCTTTTTTAAAGGACAGAGGGTTCTGGGTTGTTTGTTTGTATTTTTTTTCTCCTGTCTGCATGCCATTAGGTCCATATCTTCTCCCATTACACCTGAGTATCTCTGACAGGCTGTGAACACTCAAAGAAAAGCTTTACTTTCAATAATGGATTAGCTGACATGCAAAAAGGAGTATGATGTATAAGAGAAAGGATTGAATAAATAAAAGAATAGAGAGGTGTTTCTTTTTTCAGTCCTATCTACCACTTCATCTGCCACAGTGAAGACAGAGGAAAGGCTAGCTTGCACATGAACACTTTTGAATACTGAGTGTGTGACAGGGACAAGGAAGAATAGAGGCAGATGGAGAAGAAGTTACTTTGTGTTTGATGCCGCCCTAAAGAAAATGATGTCAGGTACCTGTCTGCAACAAGCTTCGTGCCACTCACTCGGGACTATTTATCAAACATCAAAAACGCACAGAATGAGGAAGGATACCTCAGCTCGGAGGGTTGTGGCACTTCAAGAGACAAGAATGAGATGTATTGTGACAGGCAGACAGATAGATAGACACACAGGCAACCATGGTACAAAATTGGTTGGTGGGAGGTAAAATTTACTCAGACGTAGGTCACGTCAAGCAGGGCATTGCAAAGACAAATTGCATTTTTGATCCACCTCAGCCAGACTTTGGGAGGTTTAGTGCACCAAGCAACCCTGTTTTATGAGAGCTGAAACTTTATTTCAGAGATGAATCTCCACTCTCCTTCCAGTGCCTTTGCTGCCTTTCTCTGTCAGGCTATCTCCTCCGGTTGTGGCTGAAGTGATCGATAGTGTATAAAACAGGTAAAAATAAAAACAAACTGGTACATTGCTGCTGCATTCCCAAAAATTATTTCTTTTTTCATACTGGAAGCATGATGGTTACAGGGGTCTTCACTGTGTAAATGTTTACACAATTCTGTATAAGAAAATTAGTGATGAAAAACAAGACATTAATTTAGTTTCACACAACTCCTCCCATGTTAATATCTATATTAGACAAAAACATAAAGGTAAATGTTGGTTTTCATAACACTTCCTGGCAGTTACATGCTTGACACATTAATAACACTCACAGACAGGATTTTACAAATCTGGAAAGTTATCATGGCAGCATTAATCTGGATATAGGATATTTTATTTAAATCATAACGCCACCCAAATTAGATAAACATTGTTGTAAAATATATTATTATATTTATGACAGATAATTTCAATTTATGTGACAAGATTTTGTCCTTGACGTATCTTTTTACTATAATTACATTTTTGTTTTTGGTTACAAATTTAAATATTACATTGGAAAAAACTCCATCATAACTTGCCAGAGATATTAACCTGTTTACTTAATAGATAATAATAATAATCCACAATTCTCATTGTGGACACTGCTTTCTACCAAAGAAATAGTCCCTTTGACAGTGAAGTCTAGATACCACAAGGGTCAAGATAACGGTTGTTTTCTTCTTACATGTCACATTTACTTTCCCCTCTGCTCCCTTATGTGCCTACTGTAATAATCTCATTTCCCCTTCCTTACGTCCTCCTCTCACCCCCATCTCAACATCTTTCTTCACTTCTGTCAAGGCCAACTCTTCTGTCATTACCTTCATGTGTTTGTTTTCTTTTGCCTTTTCTGCTCCCCTGCCCCACTCCATGACCTACACACACGCACACACATTTGTAGTATACTTTGACATGCATTTGACCCTTAATGTGCAGTATGTAAGATTCATGAGTCTTTTCTGTCCTGGGAACCACATGGGTGGAAAATGGCATCCTCCTCTCTCTCTCTCTACATTGATAGAGAGACATTAATAATGGTATAAGAGTGCAAGAAAAAGGAAAGTGGCTGCATGTAGCTAATGGAAGCTGTTGACTTTCATTAGGGCGGGAAATGGAGGTCGTACAGTATTTTTGTCTAAATGTGGTTACAATTCAAATCAGTTCAGTTCTGTACAATTTCATATAATTTGAGTGATTCCAGCGAAGTGGGATATGTTTAAAGTGATTCAGTGTCAGCAGAAATTTGTGTAGGTTCAGTTCATTGTGATACTGTTGGCCTCTTGCTGTCATGTCAATTAGTTATTTTTTCCATTCTGTATTCCTCAATTCTTTGTTCACGGGTCAGATTGGATCCACATAATACTAAACAAATACTTTATTCAAATGCTATAATGGTGCATGAGAGAAATATCTTGACAGAAGAGATAATATTACCTACAAGAGGGAGGAGGAATGGCTATGACAGTGTGAGAGTGCACTATTGAGATCTAAAAACACACATGCTGTATATGTTTGTCAGCAGGCAGGAGACCCTTTAGTATCAGCAGTTAGTGCGATTGCATGTTTCATGTCACAGGAGGCAGGTTCAGAAAAGCTCACCTCGTTGTTTTTCTTTGTATTTGACTTTGTGTTTCATCTCTGAGGTGTCATACTCCTCAACCCAGATAATTGCCTGAATTTGATTGCAATGCTAAATGCGCTCACACTGAGCACCTTTGACTGTGTGTTACAATACGTGAGATACCACTAATTCAACACCAACTTTGGTTTATGCAGGTTTTTTTTTTTCTTTTTCAGTGAATGCAAAAGTCCCTTGCTTCCAAATACTTCTCTTTTGTTTTTTAGAGCTGTAACACACTATCAAAGAGAATGAGCTTCATAACAGCTGCCAATATTCCCCCAGCTCTACTGCCTGAAATAGTGTTGCGTATCAAACACCAAATACTCCATTGCTCTTGGCAATTTAACCTTCTTTTCTTCAGCTTAAAATGTATGAAACATTTCCTGCACAGTGTCTCTATACTTGTCATGAAACAGCTTAATGAGAAATTACTTTAATGAGAAAGGTCAACTATATAAGACACTCTTATGTCAAGTTTTTTTTCATAAACACATATTTTCATATTGATTTTGTTGAGAGAAAAAAAAAAGTCGGTCCTTGCTGAAAACAGGTCATGTTTTCGGACAGTCTTCAGTGTCCCCGTGTATTACAGGCTGTGTATTTTTTCTCAGCTGCCGTGTTGACTCTACTTCTCGACACAGGGGTGCTAAAATCAGAGGAGGGTGATGGCTGAGAAGAAGAAAAGGAAAATGGGGATTAAAGTAGTGAGGTCACACCTTCGCCATAACTTAAAAAAAAGCTTAATTTGTATGATTTCAGTTTCTGTGAGCATCACTATATTTAATGAAAAAAACTGATGAGGAAGTAATGAAATAAAAGGCTAGTTAGTTAATTATAGTAAGCAAAGCATTACAGTGTAGCTGCTGGAAGAGGTGAGAATGGGGTGACAGACTGCAGTGGGAGGGTTAAGGAGGGAGATCACGGCAGCGAGTGATGGGTTAGAGGAGAGACAGAGGAAAGATGGAGGCAGCAGATGAGGAAAAGGAAAACAGACTTGGACATGTGTGTTTTAAACAAATTAAAAAGACATGGCTGGGTTCTGGAACAGAGCAAAATGGTGTGAAAAAGCAAGAGTGGAAAAAAACGCCAGAAGCGACAGCAGTTACACATGTGAGGAGGTCGGCTGAGACATCCAGCTGGACTCATGTGTGAGCTAGATGGGAATGAAGCCTCATGCATCACAAGCTTGAAACTGTAATAAGCAAAGAGTAGATGGATAATGCAGTAAATACATTGGACATTGAGCGGGTTGGAATTCTAAATAACTTAATAACCAAGTGGTTGGTTTTGCTCGTTTCCACTATTGAAATAATGATTAAATTCAATATTACCTCAAAAACTAACACAGACAGGGTTAGAAATGAGTGTGTTAAATGTATTCCTACATAAGCCCACACTTTGGTGGCAGCTTCTCGCAACACCAGGATGCACTGCTATCTATTGCTATTGCTTTTGCAATAGCTACTGCTATTTATTTCCTTCGGTCAAAGCCTGCTGATCCTCCAGAGTGTTACAGTCACTTGTTTGTCATTCATCCTACGGATTACATGCTGAACATTAAAAAGGCGGGTTTTATCTAAAATACAGAAAGATGACAAAAAGAAAAATGCAAGAGAGTTGGCGTGCTGTGGAGTAGTGAGAAACTCCTCCTGTTGATACTGGGACACATTGATAATATTAAAACTCATCTTTGGAGTATTTTGATTTAGTTTCTTTGTGTTTAAATGTCAACCTAAATGACGTGAAAACAACTTCAAGATGTGAGCTGCCAGTGTACGCATGGCGATGCAAAAGGATGCCAGTCCTCTGCCCTAGCCCAGCTCGAGGGGAAGTGACAAGTTGAAGTCACTGGGGTTCATTTGAGGCCTGCATACTTCCGCCGATGACACTCCGTATATGCTTCGGCCTGTCAGTGGATGGTATAGCCTCAAGGCTGGGTGTTAATTAATTCTCCTAGACATAACAACAAATCATTTTTCCAGTATAACCTCTGCTGTGACAAGATTAACAGCAATTATATCAGTTGCTCCTTAGATTAGCACTTCTCAGCTTGTGTACTTTGACGTCTTCCTCTCTATGTGCAGTTTATCAAATATGTGCTACAGGCACTGCAAGACAAGCCTCATATGATGAGACATGGCTGGTGATGTGAAGGGCCTTGGATAGGCATGTAACACAACAATGTCCCATTTCAGACAAACAAAATAATGTTGGCTTCCTTTTTTGAAACCACAATGATGATTTGTCTTTTGTAGAATTGTTCTGTTAGGAGAAAATTTTTTATTTTATTTTTTTACTTTTTAAAGTATATTTATTTATTTTTATGAATTATGCTCACTTCAAGTTGGTTATAATATGTGCAGGCATTTTTACCATGCCTTTTTCCCCACCCAGGTATTTGGTGTAATTCAATCAGTATGACTGTCACCTAAAGGATTTTCTAAAATCTTCTTTCTGAAAAGGAGGTAAAGGAATAAAATCCAGACCTCCAGGCCCTCAACATCTCAGGGCCAGAGCATCATATTCTCCCCAGGCTGAGGTGTTCTTTCCTGGGAGACAGACAGCCTGATAGAGGGTCATCCATCCGGAGCCTCGGGTGCAGTCTGGCTGATCAATAGGAACGCACGCACACACACAAAGTCATGTCTCCATGACTTCAGAGGACATTACATTGACTTACAATCATTTCCTGGAGACTAACTCTAACCTTAATCAAAACTACGACTTGCCTAACCCTGAAGCGAATCCTAACCTTAACCTAAACCTAACCTTACCTTAGCCTTTAAATATGTCCTCAACTTAAAAGTTAATGATTTATTTACATAATGGGCACCTGTTCTTCCCCATGAGGAGAACAAGTCCCCAAAATGTGACAGATTTCAGTCCCCGCAACTTGAGTAACACCTGGAACACACACATACACACACACATACAGAGTATCTGTACACCCTAGCATCACAGCTCAGGGAGGACATGTTGAGCACACAGTGATCTGTCTTCATAGCAGCAGCATCTGCTCTTGTCCCTGTCTGTCTGTACAATGTATGAGTGGGAGGTAATTGCAGCGCACAACACCATCACAGTGACATTAACTCATGATGGGGATTAAGTGAAGTCCAATACTGCGGCACCAATATTATCATTATCTTTTTTTCTCCCTCATTCCCGCTCTTCTTTTTGAAGCACATGTGGAATTGTTCTTGTCGTTGTTGTGTTATTGTTTTGTCTTTCGATTTGCTAGCTGCCAGATAAATGCAGTCAGTTGGATTGCTACTTTCATGGACCAGTTGCATGATAACTAGCGTTATCTCTGCAGCTTTCTCTGCTGTGTGAAAGCGTATGCAAAACCTTCATAACCTTACTTATGCTACTAGCAGCTCTGGTTTCAGGCCACTGAACCACCAGGACTCTGAAAGAGTCTAAAGATGCAGACTGGACTGATATGTCGAATAGAGGATAGTGTGATGATACATAGGAAGAAAGTGAAATGAAAATCCTGCTGGCACTGGAACCATGACAAGAGAGGTGTAGAATGATCAAAAATATTGTAAAAAGTTAATATGTTTAATCCAATTATTAAAAAATAAAATGTGATACTGATCTACTTCTAGAGATAAAATATTGGTCTGGACACTTTAACAAAAATCATTGTTAAAAGGACAAACTTTAGATACAAAAACAGAAAATCTATTAAAGATTAATTAAACCTCCCTGGCTATATTATCCTAATGATAAATAGTTAAGCTATTTAATAAACATTGGCTAATATAATTAAACACCTCTGCAGTTTGCTGTCAATAAAATTGTAACATTATTCGTTACTCATCAAACCCCGTCAGATATCCTGTGCCTTTGAAGCTGTTTTGCCACAGATTACTTAAAATCCTGTCACTTAAAATCTGTTGCTCTCCCAATGCTGATGAGTCATTATTTCCACTGAATATTATCAAACAAAGGTCACAACAAATAATTATAATTTGATCGCTGTGCTTATTTCAGTAACTGTAACAGATTACTGCTTTACTTTTATTTTTTTTTCATAATCAGATTCCTATAATCCTGTTACATGTAATCCCTCACTCTCCAACCCTTATGAGTCATCACATCCATTAAGACACAGTCACACATATTACACAGCTGTTATCTTACACAGCCTTTTATCTTGCTTTGCTCTCAGCTAGTTCTCTTATCTTCATAAAAGCACGCTTTTATCCAGTGTTTTGCTCATAGCAGTGTCTTGGGGGTAGGGTGGAGAGTGTGTGCATGTGTGAGACAGAGTGTGTCAGGGTGGGTATTCCTTTTACATCTTAACCAGGTTTTATCATTAGCGTCCAGCCCTTGTATAGTGCTTTATGATTCTGCATTGTGCATTGCTTAAATGCCTTCGCCTGTTATGTGATTTTACAATTAGCTTCTCCTATTTTTCAGGGAACAACCTCTTATTCAGTTTCTTGTTCATAACATTTTCTTGTTGGCCTCTGTAATCTCATTCTTTGCTCTTATCACAACCCTCTTGTTGCGAGTTGCACTTTTTTCTTTCAAAGCTATTTGTTTTGACTGGATGATAAAAATGCTGACTTATTATAGAGCCTGGTCCCATTCTAAACGCCATTCTTTTCAGAGTTTTTAGCAGGATAATATAGTCCCATGAACATTTTTATTACAAGGTTACTGAAAATGACAACGAGAGACTGGAAACAGGCCATTTAGTTGGCAATTAAATCCACTGTGCCTAACCGAATACATATAGTTTGATCACAGGAGGAACTACACCACAGATTCTTGCAGTTTTCCACACACATTTTTACCATGTGAGCATACAGTGACAAAGCTGTATTATACAAATGTCTGCACTTACAATAAGCCAACAGTGTCGGCTGAAAGCCTGCAATGTAAATGTAGGAATGTAAGATCATCACCTGGCACCTTGAGAAATACATCACTGTGGAAGTGAATAATAAAGTTGCCTACAGAGGGTGAGAACTCGCCTCAGGCACAGAAAAGCAGAATGAAGGTTGCAGACTTTTCCATTGAAACCTTCATTTCTTCATTTGGTCACTGCACTGGTGATTCAACAGAAAGTTCATAACAGCTGCATACTCACCCAGTACTGTGCCAAAACCTTGATTGAGATACTGTCTGTGTGTTTTTATGAAACATTATAGATTAATCCCCCTTATCAGTGTTCTGTTTATTTGTACTTGAACATGCAGCACATCTATTGCACAAATGCCTAGAATATAGATCATCATTCTTCACACTGAGGCCAAAGCCTACAGTGTTTGTGCACATTGCCATGGAGACGAGTAAATGAAACTGGAAAAAATGTATTAAAGGCAAAGCCATCAGTGGGGTGAAAACTCCATTCAGTAAACTTCATTCAGTCCAAACTTTTTGGAGGGCAGCATTGGCAAGGAGGTTAGAGACGGAGCAGACCGAGTCGGTGGTTAAATATCACAACAACCTCGAAAGATTTGGCAGATACAGTGAATGAGAAACACCTTCTCAGCACCTAATGTTGAGGTGCCCCTGAACAAGGCGGTTAACCTTCAGCTGCTTATTAACGAACAGTAAGACACTGTAGCTGCCATATACAGTATAAATATGGATAAGTGTAAAACAGGATGTTGCTGAAAATGAGTATACATGCTGAGTTCACCTGTGGCTAGATGGAGATGAATTCAGAGACAGGATATTTTGGATACATTCAGTTCAATTACAGCAGTAACAATTTAGTCTTCTGATACCTCACAAATTGGAAATACTCTTCTTTAGTGCATTTGTGGTGTAGTTGGTTCATATGTAGTGATATTAAGTGTCATATCTGCCATTTTGTTTACAAATGAACAACATTAAATTCACAGCAGATCAACTTCATCCCGTGATGTAGTTTCTCATTTCTCTCATCCAAATGGGTGGCACAGTTTGAGAATATCTGCTGCGTTGATAATGTGCTCTGTGAATTTCCTGTAATATACTGTACATCTGGGAAGTTTTCTCCCAGTGTGCAGACGAGAGATAAAATAGCAGTTTGATGTCACTACGGGTTGATCTAAATGTCATATGTGTTGCCAACATGCAACAAACATTATATATTATTTACAAACTGTCTATATATCCAAGTAGTTGCTGTCTTGTGCTGAAATCACTTGAGTACATGCACACAGAGATAGGGAGACACACAGACAGACTCACAGTGCAAAATACCTATGGGGGTGATGAAATCTAACCAGGCGTGTAATCTGAAGATTTCTACCAGAGGAATATTCACTTTTCCATCAGGCTGTTGCTTCATCCCTCTGTCGTCTATTTCTCCCTCCTCCTGCCTACGCTTTTGCAGTAGCAGACGCTCTCACTGTCTAAAGTAAACATCACCAGATGGAAATGGACTTATTCAGTGTGTGTGTGTGAGTGTGTGTGTGGTGTTTATGTGTACTGTAAGTCATCTTTTGCTTCCTCTCTCTCTCTCTCTGTTTTTTTTTTTTACTTATTCTGCACCATGCACCTCCCTCTCTCCTTGGATTTCTTTCCTAAAAGCAAATATCCCTGTCCAACACACACACACACACACACACACACACACACACACACACACACACACACACACACACACACACACTTTAATGGACCAAAGGGCTCCCATGTGTCCACGGGGAGAAAGCCAATCGTCCCATCGTGGTATTGCTGCTGTATGAAAAATGTATGATAGGATATGATACAAAGCACAACTCATATCTACACAGTTGTGAATTAATAATTTGGTTTTAAATGCACTCAATAAGTCTGCCAGTGGCTTTAAAATCTTTTTTTCAATGTTTTCTTTTTCTTTAACTTTAACTTGCTGGTTCAGGGCTTTTAACAGAACAGGCATCTCTCGTTTACTCCTCATGCCTCTCTCTTTTCCTGTTCCTCTGTCTCAATCTTTATTCTTTCAATGCCATCTTTACCCCCCCTTTTTATTATTATTTTTTTTTGTTGGTCCCTCTCTCACCCACTGTCTGTCTGTTTGACCCCCTGCACACCTCTATCTCCTTTTGAAGCACCAGCTATGACTCAGTAAACACTGGCCTAATCATTCCGCCCTTCCAGAAATCCGATTGCCAGCTTCCGGTTTGAAATATCATCAATATTTAATTAAGTGATTATCTTTTTAGGACACAACACAGATAGCAAAGGGAAAGAAGCTTAAAAGTTGGCTCCAGTTCATGGATAATCCTCTTGTCAAAATGGCCACCCCTGCAGTGGTGTTACTGTCCACCCACCTGACCAAACTAAAGTCCTACAGATAAAAACAAAATAGGACCATAATGTGACCAGAATCTTTTTACTGAATGTAGTTTTTTTTCCCAGGCATGCTAGAGACCTAGACCTCTGCTTCCCTATCAACATTAGGTCACCATGTGCTTCAATGTCTGCTAGGAGATGTCACTTTTAGAAAGAAATGACCTCCACATTTGAATGATAATGTTTATTTGTAATGAATAAAAATGCACTTTTTGTCAGGCACCAGAGATCAGAACACTTCCAAAATACCAAGGGAACATCTTACCAGACTTGGTTTATGTTGATGCTTTCACTTGATTCATGACCTACATTTTTAATGTGCAGTGCATTCATAAAACTTATTCTATATTTTATTCGATTTTATATTGTAATCATTGTATTGGTTCAAGAGTTGATTAGTTCCCTTCCACTTAAACATGCAGCACCTTACTGCAGCCGCTGCACCTCACCATCAGGGAATCCTGTCAGTCCTTTGACCCCAATATGATAAGAGCCAGTATAAGAGCCAACTGAGACATTACATCCCTTTCCTGAATTGACCATGGCTTCATCATAATGGAAAAACATGTCCTCCTAGAAAGAACTACAGCATCAGTCATTTCAAGAAGTGCCTTAAAATGACAAATGGTTGTGTTCAATTGACAAAACCCCCTATTGAATCCTTTGAAATATGATGGGAATAAAGTTTAGTCACCTAACCAAGTTGCTTTTGTGCTTAAACCTAACCTAAATTGTAACCATGGCATTGTCTCATCGCAAAACAGACTTGGATTAGATGGTGCAGACAAATTACTTTTTGTAATTGAATCATACTAATCAACAAACAACTCTGATGTGGCAAAAACAGATTTTCTTTGGTCTAATGACAACAAACTGTGGGCCACCTGTGCAGATGAGTGGCATAACCAGAACAAGAATCACTCAGGCAGTACGAGGAGGCAGTCGTCAATTTCCTCTGAGACTAATTGTTAATGAGGAGCAGTTAGGAGGGCAGGTAGCAGGGTAAGGTGACAGAAGGAGCTGAAAACTCTTTAGTGGTAGTTAGTCATGTGAAAAGTGGTTGGTATGCAATAATAGTGCATATACGAATACCTACACTAATCAGAGAAATTAGACGAAGAGAAGAAGAGGAAGAGGCTTACAGAATGAGGACATTCTGTTGAAGCACAAGGACAATTTCATGTGTAAACTACAAAGTCAACTTTGACCATTTGAAGAGTGTACTCTACAGACCTGAGCTGTGCATTTATACCTTGAATGAATATCTTGAAAAACCGAGGCCTTGAGCCAAACATGTGAACACAGCTCTCACTCTCACAGTATAGGGACAAAATGGCCCTCAGCCACTACTACCACTACTAATCCCAGACGACCTTGCCTGAGATACCTTGAATAGGCTTTCTAAAAAGTACATAATGCAGACTAGACTGAAAAAGCATTATTTACAATGTACTGTAGGCCTGCAATTGGTCAATCAACCCCCTCAGTTGTCTCTGGCAGAGTTAAAAGATTCTAATCTGCAACCATGCAGGGCAGATTTTACAGTTTAACTCATAAATAGTGAGCCTTGATCATATAGATTATAGGCTGTCTTGGAGCGAAGCTGGGTAGGGTGATTATTTAATAATTGGAAAAACATCCTTGAGCCCTTTTTAAATTTTTAAGGTTGAAGTTATTCAGTTGCAACTTCCTGGGGGTAGAATCCGCTGGTACACAATATTACCCATCAGTGTTCTGTTACAGGCTGAAATTGTAGCTTTTCTTGGGGGCCATTAGGTCCTTATATTGAACGATCAGCAGGAAAAATAGATCTATTAAACCAGCTGCGATTTTAATAGCAGGACTCTTTTAGAAGTATCCAGGGCAAACCACTAATGCTGGTATTCAAAAGCCAGTAACCAAGGTTGGCCATTGCAGTCTTAAGTGGCTGCCCTGTTAGTTTCACAGTTAGGCATCAGGGCCTATGCTGAGTAACTTGATTCTCGAGGGTTGACTGTTGATCTTCTCCCACTGATGAAAATAGAAAAAGCACGTTTTCAGCCAGTGAAAGTCCATCCATGTGCAAACAACCCAGATCCATTCAATATTTAAGATTTTACACATTGTGCAGTAAAACAACAAATCCAATATGATTTTTACATATTTATTTTTCATTATCATCATTATTATTAATGCTTTAATTCACTTAAATTCCGATTTATTGCCAACAGGTATAAACAGACCACAGAGGAAATGCTGACAAATTATCAGTCGTAGACATTTGCAAAGTACTTTGTTTGTGGCTCTTCCTCTGCTAAGCTGCATTAAGATCCTATTTCTTTAAGAGTTTCCACTGCTGGAGAATCTCCTGTGCAGTAGAGCTCCCATTAAGACACACAACTATTATATCTGTGTTGTTGTTGGAGGTGATAAATCAGCAGCTCTGAATAATTTACCAGCATGGAGGAGAAGAGCGATGAGAGATTTAAAGGTACTACACAGAGAATGGAAAGCTCTCATCTGTTTGTCTCCCTCTCTCTCTCTCACCCTCTTTCTCCCTTTTCTTCACTGTCTTGCATAGAAAACGATTGTCACTTTCTACATCCCCATCTGTCTCCATATCTCTTCTCTATTTCTCTCTCCAACTGGCTTTGAGAGGGAATCATACTGCTTGCCTCAAACACCACACACACTCAAACACACACACACACACACACACACACACACACACACACACACAAACTTCTCTCTCGATCCAGTGTTGGTGGAATCATATATCACCATGGGCAGGGATCTTATCGAGCTAAACTTTGATTTGGCATGTATCAAACTATTCTGTTATCTTAATTATGTTCCCAGACGTTTTCAATTGATAAAGCTTATCTATTGATAGAGATTTCTTGATAAGGATTATCAAAGGTTTGACAAAGAAGAGGGTGGAATCTGCAGTAACCTCTATGTAAGTGGTTGCTTCCTATCTGAACTGCATGGGGCCCATGATCCACGCACCACAGTTTTTCTTATTGTTATTGTTCTACCAAAACCTTGTATTTTCCAAAAGGTCAGCTTTTTCAGGATGTGAATCTGGTCTCAAATAGTCAGACCTTTGCCTACTGTTTATTTTCAGTGCAACTTAAAGGTCTTATTGAAGCTTTTCTTAGACAGACAATATCATCCAGAGCATGTTTTCCTTTGTTATTTATAAAATTTAAAGGGGACCTATTATGCAAAATGCACTTTTCCATGGTTTTCTATCAGTAGTATGTGTCCCTGGCGTGTCTACGGACCCCCCAAACATGAGAAAAGTCCAT
>NW_019525489.1:811646-846161 GCF_002814215.2 Seriola lalandi dorsalis | reverse complement strand
TGGGGCCCATGATCCACGCACCACAGTTTTTCTTATTGTTATTGTTCTACCAAAACCTTGTATTTTCCAAAAGGTCAGCTTTTTCAGGATGTGAATCTGGTCTCAAATAGTCAGACCTTTGCCTACTGTTTATTTTCAGTGCAACTTAAAGGTCTTATTGAAGCTTTTCTTAGACAGACAATATCATCCAGAGCATGTTTTCCTTTGTTATTTATAAAATTTAAATCCAGACTGATTTTTAAAAGTACCTATGCCAGTGTAAATGAGCTGGGGCACTGCAACAGCTGCTAACTCACTCACTAGCCCTTCCCCATAATGAAAGCTTTTCTTGTCTACACTGAATCAAAAAAATCCAGCATATTGCCAATTCAGTGGGTGATTATAGATATTAGAGGCATGACGTGTAACGTAACAGAGTCTGTACTGTCATGTTGACTCTCCCTTGTTACTTTTATAACAAGGATATAAAATACAAAAAAAAAAAAAACATAATGAAAGATGATGGAATGATTGATTTTGGAGCTTTCAGTTTGACATAATGCGAAACTGAAATAGTTAATTTGACTGTATGCTAGCAAAATTACTAAGAATATGACCCTCTTCCCAAATTGTGAATTGATACCATTATCCCAAGGATGTAGCCTTACATCAGCCCACCTGTACTCAGAAATCAAGGTGATACTTTCCACTGCGTACTTTGTCAAAAGGCTTACAGTTCACATTTGTGACTATGCTTTCTCAAGTCTTTCAGTTTGGAGAAGTATTCAACATCCAAGGTCAACATAAGAAAGTCACATTCACTTATGGACATTTACAGGCCACATTGTTTGTGAACAAATCTAAAGAATATGCACTAAAACACAAAATTCATGGTGATCATACCTCTTAAGACAACATGAAGAAATAGCTAATTCATACCTGCAGAAACTGAATGAAAGGCATAGATGCATCAGAGTTTGAATACGCTTCTTCAAATGTGCTTGTAGTGAATGCATGTTTTTATATCTGTTAATAGACTCTGCTTCTAAATTTAGGAGCCTGCTCTAATCAACAGAACATCAGGTTCACTGCTCCGTGCTCTTCTTTAAAAACATAACAGCCAATTAACTTAAAGTAAATCCACTTTGTGTAATAAGCCATGAAAAGCCAGTGTGCCGGATAAAATACAGTATTAAATACAATTATGATCACTGATCGTGTAATTTCTTAGATATACAGTACATGTATATGATTTTGTCTTTAAAAAGACCAGAAAATTATTTTTTTTATTGAGAATTGTACTTAAATGTCTATTTATCATGGCTTCCAGAAAAAGTACAGCTTTCATGTTGAGAGTCCTGTTTAGCTCACTAGATAAAGGAAGACACTGCTGGGACCACCTATGCACATTGCTATTGCACACTAATGGTATTGATTGGTTTTGAAGGTTATGGTTAGATTTAGGCACAAAAACCTCTTAGTTAGGTTTTCAGAAAATATTGTGGTTTGGGTTAAAATAAGTATTTCCTTACAGTTAGGCGATCTTCTTTGCCACGGTTACAACAATACCAATGAGATTACGATCGTGAAGTGGACACGGACAAAAGAAACAACATAACCTGCTGGTTTTATAGTCGAATCAAATACCAGTGAAATTCCTTTGTCGGTCTTTGTACTACGTCACCAGGCTTCTTCCTTTGCTCTGTCATCATTGCTATGGCCATTAAATGTCTCCCAACAATAAAACGGAACTATGGATCATAATAGGTGGCTGCACGGATGACCTATGGGCTCGTCTCCCATGTAGAGTACTAAATTTACTATAATTAACATAGAATGGCTGAAGCTGACCCGAAACATTACGTTGTTTGGGATTCAGGCTCAGGTTGTCTAGCACATCTCCACTAATTGTCTTCATCCAGTTTTAGACTATGCAGATATCTTGTACTCGTCCTACTGTAGATGCCTCAAGTAAAAGGGATTTATTGGATTGGATTTAATCCACTGATTGTCAAGGTGCTGCACAAGGTGAAATTAGATTATTTTATGCAGTTGCATTTACATTGTATTATAAACTCGTAATAGAGGGGAGGTTCTTACTGGAAATTTATAGCTCAGGAAATGAAATGGTCAACTCTCAACTAACCTTAACTTTCTCTACTGTCATCAGAAACACATTGGAGAGCACTCAAGCAGATACGATATGTATTTACATTTTTGAGTTGGTGCATGTTGAGCTTCCACACGTAGCTTCTGCTATATTATGACACAGCTGTGTTTAGATGACTTACAAATGAATTAACTTGCAGAGTATTAAATGTTAAGAAGCAGGACTCTGCTGTTTCTCAATCCTCTCAGAGATCAAAAGCAATAATACACACTCAACTGTACGGTGACGAACATGGATCCTACATCTGCTCACATAGAAAGGTGGATATATGCAACCCTGTTGCCTGCATGCATACGTATAAGCCTCGTGTCTCAAAGTTACTCATGCATGGGTCAGTGGAAATGCTCCTGTGTAATGAAGCAGAAACTTTAATAAGGACTTTACAAGGCAGAGATTTGATTCTCTTTCTCTCCCTCATGCTGTCTTTCTCACTCAAGCATACCTGCACACACCATTTAATTTAAATCCCACCCAGGTTGAGCGGTCAAGGGGGTGAGGAGAGAGGGGGAGGGACATGTAATGAATATTGGGACATATATTAGCTGTCACAATGGGATGTCCACTTTCACTTTTTCATCTTCCCACTCGCCTTTCTTCAGGGTCACTCAGCCCTTCGCCCTCCCTCTGAGCTTTAGCTGCTCCTCTGCCTTTGACGCCCCCGTCCTTACACTCTCTGACTGACTAATATGGCTCTTTGTAGACATGGGAGGAGAGCCAGACGATGGTAGAGAGAGAGGGACATGGACATGGACACTTTGACGCACACATACTGTACATAGAAAAACAATGATAACTTAAAAGTAGGTAATTGTGCAGACATTTAGACTTTGGAAACAAATTTTAATTAAAAATACCTGAATAACTGCAATAAAACTAATTCCTGGTACACATATATTAACAGAGTTCTCAATGTAGTTTAAAAAGTCAGATAATCAAAATTTACAAAAAAAAAAAACAAATGTAAAATAAAGATCCATGTTATAATGGATAATCCACAGACCTTGTTGTGGACATATGTTTTTAACTTTCTATTGAAGAAATTGGCCCAATGAAAACTATTGACAGTCTGTTCTTTAGATCTGCTTCTGGAAATAGATGTTAATTTTCAAATATAATTTGTCACTGCTGTAAGCAACACCATCAAAATTGCATTAACCTCTGTTGTATTGTGGTGGCACAATGATTTGAGTAGATGTTATTGTTTAAATTAGATTTTTTTACCTTGTTACTTTATGGCATTGTGAAAGCATTGACTCCTTTGGGTCACCATTTGCACATTGCACACTCTTGGTAGGAATATGAGAGCCACACAGAGAGATGGAGACAGAGGGAAAAAAAGAGACACGGGGGTGGAAGGATTGTAACCACAGCAGGGGCACTTGTCTGCCATCGCTCACTGAGACAACCTATAAGAGAGATCAGGGGAGGTGGAGGAGGAAAAACTGAGAAATGCAGGAGCCGGGTAGGAGAGGGTTTTCTTGAAGCTCAGTGGAGCGTTGATGTGTCTCTGTCCAGCTGAGAGCAAAGAGATAGAGAACCTATCTGCTGTACCAGGGGGTCTGCAGAGAGACACATGCAGGAGAAACAAACAGAGGACGTAGGACGGAGAGATGGCGGGTAAGGCTGAAGTAAATAGAGAGAGAGAGGGATATTGATGTGGAGATAAAGACCAACAGAGACAGAACAAGGGATTAAGAGAAGACTGCTGTGATAATAATTGCTATCAGCACTACTTTTTTATTCTGCTGTTGCGGTGGGCAATGCCTTTTGTTGAGCAGAGTTATGTAGATCACTGAAGCTGCATCGGGCAAGATTTGTATGTAAAATCACACCTGTGCAGTTGGTCTAGTGCAGCAGTGGAGGGAAGCAACAAATTCCACCTGTAATACACTACCTGAGAGAACATTTCATTTGGTCTGGTATGGATAGTGGTCAGTTCTTTTCCCATGAAATTAAGTCAAATACAAACTCTCAGCATTTGAGTTAACAGTCAAAAGAAAGCTGAACTTTCCAACAACTTGTTTCTCCTGTCACAACTGACAGTAAAGAGACACCTCTGAAACTACATAGTACAACTTAAGTACTAATGTGGAACTTTCATTTTTAAACTGCAACTGTCGGGATATTTGAAACTGTACTCCCCAAAAGAGCAACAGCATTATTTCTTTCAGTGTTTCAATTACAAAGCCCTCTAGCAGCCACAGTAATTATGACGGGAGCAAAGGAGGAAATCAGGTGGTTGCTTTCCTATCTCACAGGTTCTACACTAGCAGCATTTTGAGTTAGTAGTTTATTTCATGGTGACTTTGGATTCAACTCTCTTGCTCGCTGTCTCTCTCTGTGTGTACTGCAATTAAATGTATGTTGTGAACCTCCCCATTATTAATACATGGAGATTACACATCCTGAATGGGCCCTCTATTCTTCATGTTAAAAATTAATAGAGAGTAGACAGGAAGGGAGGAGAGAAAGGGGGGGGAGGAAGGAGGAGATGTGATGGCAGGGGAGAAGATTTGAAGAGGCGAGAGTAGAGGGAAGGATAGAGCTGTTGGTTTTAAATACAGTACCTAGAAGGTACATTAGAGCTATCAATAAATCAAGAAATAAGAGAGTAGTTTAGAAATCATAGAAAAGAAGAATGTGCTATGTCTCTTTCTGTCATAGCTTGCTGAAAATAGCTTTATTTCCTTCATTCCCACAAAAACTAGTCTCTTATATTAGTTCAAAAAGATTCATTTCTGACCCTAAACTTGTGCAATCTCTCTTTTTTGTATTTCCTACTCCAGTCTTTTGTTGAAATTGTGATATAGATTGATGTTTGGCTGGCGACAAAAATACAATTGCATGTTTATCATTAAAATCCTACAACAGTTGAGCATTAGCTGTTTCAGTCTTTTGCCACTACATTATAACAAACTTCAAATGTAATTACATTTCAACAACCTTGTAATGCTTGGATGGGCCCACATTCAATTATGAAGGCTTCATGCTTTAATTTAGGTGGTCTTAATTGGGAATTTAACCAGAAACTACTATGTAATTTGGTACTAATTACTTAGAAAATGGGGACAAAGTTTTATTAGTTCAATTATTTTACCTTATACCTTAGTTAGTTTTGTTGCTTTTCTTAAGCAGTTATTGACTTTCAGATTCATTTCATTAATTATTACGATCTTTAGTCTCTCTACGTGTTAAGTTGTATGTTTGTCTAAAGATTGTTACACAAACAATTATTTGGAGTAACTGGAAGTATACCAGCCCAACACTGTCTCAGTTTTTCATATATTTAGTGCCAGTTTATAGTTTTCTCTTTGAAACGTTGTAGAAATGTATTAGGGACTTATGAACCTGTGAAATAAGGGGTTACCAAAGTTCGCTAAAAGGATAGCACAAAATTCAATATTTGTTCTGGATGAAATATAGGTTTCTTTTTTTTTTTTATCCAATGCTGTATCCAAAATCACTCTCTCATTCACTCATCCGCTATTCTCTAAATCAGTGATTCTCAATGTGGGGTCCTGGGACCCCCAGGGGTCCTTGAGGGGGGTTCCTTGGGGTCCCCAGCAAAAGGGGAATCATTTATTTTCACTTAAATTTGAACCATGAGTAACACATTGACAGAATGTATGACTGCAACTGCTCCAACTAATAGACACTCAGTAGTTGGCTAAGTGATTTCAGACACTTACGTCAGCTGTTGAGTTGCTCAACAATAATGCCATGGACACTTTTTTTGTTCCATTGTGGAATTTTTGATGCCACTATATTCATATATAGTGTATATATGCATTACTGTGTACAAAATTACACATTCACTACTCTGACATTTGGATAAAATGGTGGTGGGTGCATGTAGTGCACTATAAAGTAATTAAGGAGTGATTTTTCCAATTCTCCATGTAATAATGGAGGGTATCAGTCAAGGTTTTTTTCCCTCCTCTTCTGTTTTTATCGTAGAAGAAAAAAACTTTTCATAAATGTTGATATTACATCATCAGTAAGGAAGGTGAGGTAGAAAGCTCTTACGTTCCTTCACCTTCGGTTCTCTTTTTCTCACACTTTTATATACGAACTGTATTTCCTATTTATTGCTAGCTGACTTTATATTACTGCCCATATAAAATCTAGCAAACTCTCTTTAACCTGTCTGGTATACTGATGACCTTGTTTTATTGGCATTTTAGTGAATCTATTTTTAACCTTTTGGTACGATGAAACCTTGTGTCGTCTGTTTGAGTTTAAGCAGATGATGATGATGATGATGATGATGTCCAGCCTGTTGAAGAGGCTGAGCTAATGATGTTTAAATGCTTTTTGTGGTTCAAGTTCACGGTGAATTCAACAGGAAGGTAATGCAGTTCATTTTACTTTACTGATAACTCTATCAGCGAGACTGAGAAATAGACGTGTTTCAGTCACACTGACGACATTATCCCGGGTGATACATTATAGAGGATAAACCTCTCTAAATTTTGAATGCCCAGAGCTTTCCCTTTCCTCCTAACAAGAAAGGTGTCATCATGAAATTTACAGATGTTCTTGGTCCCCAGAGAACTCTTGTAGCATCACTGTAAAGGTGATGCAAGCTCAGACACTTTTTTTTGTTTGTTTTGTGTGTTTGTGTCTGTTAGCATCACCATCAGGACAAAACTTTTATGAGAATAGAAACGTTGGTTGTCTATCCAACACTTCAGTATTACAGCAAACAGGTGCTTTGATGCGTATGCATATGTATATACACAAAGCACTTTACTAAGAACACTACACTAGTACTCTTTTTGCTTTCAAAACTGCCTCCACTCTTTGTGGCATGGATTTCACATTCATTTGAGAATCTGCTCCATGTTGACATGATTGCATCACATCATTTCTGCAGATTTGTCAGCTGCACGTTCATGCTGCCAATCTCCTGCTCTACTATATCTCAAAGGTGTTCTGTTGGATTCACATTTGTTGACTGGGGAGGCCACTGAAGTCCAACTCATTGTCATGTTCATGAAACTAGTTTGAGGCGACTTTTTACCAGTCCATAACATTTTTTTGTGAGAGCTGATAGTGTCTACCAATAACTCACTTTTTGGTACACTAAGAGAAAACCCAGAATTTATAAAGATCACTTTGAACAAAAAGGCAAAAAAGACAAATATGTACAGATGAGTTAAAAAAAAAGAAAAAGGCTCATAAAAGCAAGCCAAATTCAAAGCAAATACGAACAAAAAACATCAAAATGTCAACCAATGAAACTTCTGTCTTGGACATAACAGCATCAAAACAGGCAACAGAATTAAACATGATGGAAAACTGCAAAACAAGATGCAGAAGTTAATGTGTTAGAAAAAGATAAATCAGTGATGATGCATTTTTAAATGCTAAAAAGATGAATTAACATTAGGAAACTTCAAAACAACTCCCATTTTCAAGTTTTTGTTTGATGTTTGTAGCCAACAACACCTACCTACCTACCCACATACCTACACCGATGTATACAATACTTTACCACGATGACACTTGATGAGATATATGACTCCCGTGGTTTTAAAGGAATTTTTTACCCCAGATTTTATATTCTCTTCCTGAAAGACAGAGGGAAAGGGAAGTACAGTTAGTTGTGTGGATCGACCACGTTTAAAGTTAACTTCTGGTAAGTGTGAAACCAGCTGAGTAGGTTCAGTATAGAGGCAATTTGACTGTACTGTTTTTCAAATTTCTTCCTGTAAGAAAGGTTGTCCTCAGATGTTCTTTGTACAATTCAACAACTCGTGGGTCACTTGTTAAGATATGCCATTGTCATTTGATTGAATGTTTGATTTGCAGTGCCCTCTTTGAATATCCAAGGACACCGACTGTGGACGACTTAGAAGGGACATTTTCCTCTTTTAAATCTCCAAATACTTTCAAATACATTCATTGCTTGTTTAATTGTTCGATTGTTCAAGCTTCTAGGCCGCCCGCATGTGGGATGTTACTATGGAGACTCTCTACATCCAACGCACATAAGATAGTAGATTCAAGGATTTGTTTTAAATGATTGTATGACGTTATTACTCTGATATTTGGAAGGTGATTTAACATTCAGGAAGACAAATTCCCTCTTATATATGACCCCTCTATTTACAGCTTTTTCCAAAATTATTTAGCCTCATCTTGTTAGGTACATGCCGGATCACTAAAATTAAATTTAAGATAATACTTTTTACTTTAAGTTGTCTCTAAATTTTGGTTTTCATAATCTGACTTGTAGAGCAGTCACCCCTCCTTTATCTGCTGGTTTTATAATGAGATTCTTGTCTGATTGTGTCTTTCAAAGCCTCCCTTTCTGCCTTTGTCAAATTATCATACATATTTTCTCTGTTTATATATCCTTTCTATGTTTGAGTTCACAAATCTGCGAGGATTTCACTTGTTAGGTGGTACAAATTGCCTTTACACTTGAAAGAAGAGCCTCTGATATTCTGAGTTTGTTCCTGTGATGTTTCATTGGTAATCCTTGACAATGATTCAACAAGGACTGGCTGTGCTGTGCTTTTCATGCTGTTTTGGCCTGTTGACGGATGAAAAAAGATCCTTGATTCTAAGAGATCTCATGAATTTGAAAAAAAAAAATCAACTTTGGCATCAAGTTTATCAGTACAGTATGGGACAAACGACGACCCTTACTTAGCATAGACTGATAGTTTGTGCTCATTGTCTTACTTATTGGATTAATCACATTCTCTACGTTCATTGTCTCATGTTTGGTCTGTTCTGTTGGAGCTGGTCCGAGTTGTTTCTTGCCTCGTCCGGAAAAATTACTGATGGTTTTACAGAGTTTTCACATCTGCAAAAAGTGTTAGGGATTACAGTCTGGGCATGATAAAACTGTGCATTCAATAAATAAATAAATAAATGAAACAAAAAACATGTAGTAGAAGTTGTAGTACACTAAGTACAACTTAATTTTCCTTCAATTTTCATCAAAGGTCAAACAAAATGTAATTTCACATGGGCAGAGTGTGCAGGTGTGGGAAATACAGAATGTCATTGTTGGACTAAAACTCCTGATTTAAGGTTGAGCCTCAGGGAAATTCAAAAATTGAATGGGAATGTGGGTTAATTTGCCACTTCCTCTGATGCTGAGACGCACATGTGACTTTTCTCAACACAGATACAGTATGTTCTCACGGTCAGGATCTTCAATGTGACACCAATCAAAACAACAGGCAGAGTCATTTCACTGCTAAAGTGGTTGTGATTATGGCTTTTGATATTCTCTTCTCTTGGGAAAAACACTGTGTTCTCAACAGAGATAATACAAGGATCATAGATGTTGTGTCATGGATATCAACATTTATTTGTCTGGTAATTAATAGGGGGAGAGATAATAAATCTTTGAAATCCTTATAGTCTTGACTAAGCCAAGAGATGTCCTCTCTGATTATTAGAATTACTGTATTTCATCTAAACTTGCAGTGTCGTTACTGTATCAAGCTGGAAGGTCCGTTCCACCACTTGTAGCACCAAACAAAAATAAAAACATAGATCTGTGCATTTCTACCTCCTCTAGGTGAAGGGTTAACACAGCTACAGCCAATCCATTTCCCATCTGTAATGACTCTGTGTTTGTGTGTGTTTGTGAAGTAGGGTTAAACTGAGGAAAATCTATCCAGTAAATCAATCATCCTCCATCACGAGCAGATTGAATGTCCACATGATCAGCAACTCTTAAGGACACACACACACACACACACACACACACACACACACACACACACACACACACACACACACACACACACTCATACATACACTCATACATGTATAAAGTATAAATAGGCATCACATCAATATGTTTTTGCAGTTTGTACAAACATTTTCTTGTATACACTCACAAACACACACACACACACACACGCGCGCACACACACACACACACACTGTTGTAATTATGTGGAGAGTACAGTGGCCATTTCTTTTCATCGATGTCACCATCCTGTAAATGGTAGCAGCAATAAAGTTGATCTAAAGATTCAGGGGGTACATGAGAAAGGACAGTAATAGTGTTTGATTATCTGTCTCAGTCTGACTTAGTGTGTGTATGTGTGTGTGTGTGTGTGTGTGTGTGTGTGTGTGTGTGTGTGTGTGTGTGTGTGTGTGTGTGTGTGTGTTCCAACAGCCATTTTACAGAAAAGAAAACACTTATGGAAGCACAGGGTCCTAAATAGCTCCTCTAATATAATTAGCAGTGTAAAAACAAGACACACAAACACAGTCACACAGCCACAAACATACACACAACATGCTGTTTGTCAAGTCTGTTACTGTGTGATTAGTCGTCTATCATGGTAACTGGCAGATCATTAGCCAGCCAGCTAGCTACAAAATTAACGCCCCGTGACACCAACATGCAGACACATGGAAAAAAACACAGAAAACCCAACATAAAAAACACACAGTAAACACAAACCAACACACATTCACTTACTGGAACAAATGTATCTAACCTACTTCAGCAATAATACACGTGCTACAAGGCATGTGACAAATATTAGTGTGTGATAGAGCACTTTTTCTACCTTTAACTATGATGGATGTCCTGTGGACATGAAATTAATAATTAGAGGGAGTCATGAAAAAAGTTAGTGAAGCAGGAAAAAAAAAATCTAGGCACTTACATATTATTAGACATTTGAAATGATTTGCTGTATTAGCAAATCCAATGTGAGAGATGAGATTTAAAAACACAAAATACCACAGTCACAACATTATTGTGTTTTCCATATTTTCTGTATTCTCTTGTCTGCCTCAATCTTTAAACAGTAATCAGCCCCAATAATATGAAACTTTTATGGATTCCTGAAACATTTAGATTAATTTTAAAGTTATGTGGCTTTGACCCATAGGGCCCCCACAGTCTGAACTGCCACTTCACTATACAAATTTTAATACCTGGGATTCCTGAGAAGCATCCAGAATTCAGTAAAAGTGACCTCCAAAATTCACACAGATACACCAGCACACTAAATAGACATAACCTGCGAAATTAATGAATAATTAACGTATTAATAATTGACTTTATTTATTAATCACGGACAACACACTGAAAAGAAATTCTGACACAATATGAAGCTTTCATATACAAAAATAACATAACTATAACATGAGACCATGTTATGCATCTTAATATATGTATCGTGCATTGTTGCTCCACATTTAAAAGGCAGTCCTCAGAAAATTTTATTTCTGGCTTAAACATGCTATACAGCAGCATGGTTTGTGGTTGATTCAGCATTGATACAAAATCCTGGACAGTTTTATTTGCTTCCACCATATACTCAAACTTCTACGACAAAAAATCGTCTCTGAGCTGGCAGGGTTTTTTTTTTTTTTTTTTTTGTAATTTATATTTTTCTAATTTCCAAAGTAGCTGAAAGATGTTTGACAGGTATGACCTTCTGCTGAAAAAACAAACCCTGAGGAAAGTAAACATCTCTGTTCCTGCCAGAAAGACAGGTTGGCATGTTGTTGTATTGTTGGGGGGAAAAAAAGGCTTATACTACCAAATTTGGAGTCATCTATCCATCAGTTTTTGGATGTGTACTTGGGTTATGGCAGCTGGCTAAGCAGAGCAGCCGAGCCAGTTTCTTAACCTTAAGAGCAACTTTCAATGCAAAGGCACAGTGATTCTTCATGGAGCCCCTCTGGGTGAGCCCGGAAACTAATTTTAACCACTTATATCTGCAATATTTCCCTTTGGTCAGCTTGCACAGCTTATAGGAATACTTGATGGCTGCGAGGTAGACTGGTACTCTTCCTCTTCATCACCGTGAGCTAGTACAATAAGACTGTATGGCTGGAGGTGTGCTGTTTATATTCATTGATATTGCTCTCAAAATTTTGGACACTTTTTCCACAAGAATATATATACATATAAATGTCTTGGGCTGATCCTACAGGTTTTAAGGTAAAAGAGGCTGACAACAGAAGGAATGTCAAGATCTTTCTTAACCCAAGATCAGCTGGATTCCCTTGATTTTATCTGAGTGGAATTCATAGACCAGACATGGTAGATTTCGTTCCTTATGGCCTGCCTATAGTTCTGCACCTGAAATTTCCCATCTTGTTATTCTGGAGCAAACACATCTCCTCAGGTCATGCACCACAGACATATCTGTGATATATCCTTGCTTGACAGATACTGTTGTAATGTCATAAAATCCAAAAATCTGAAGTCATATTAGCATGTCCTTATCTGTGTCCCAGCAGTGAAACATGCTTTTATATGAGTTTGGTATCAGCACATAGCACAAGATGTGCAGCAGTAAACACTTATATTCCATATTATGTGCTTCTTTCTTCCTTGTACAGTATCTGTGCTTCATAGGGGGGAAAGGGCAAGATTAACAGCAGAACACGTACTTAGTATTTCTGTCAATCTGTTGCTTTTCTTTTCTGTTTATGTGAAATGCTTACATCAGAATTACAAGGATTTATTTCACTTGAATAGGTTTGATTGAGTGCTGACAGAGTGTTCTGACAGGCAGATGACTTCTACTCAAGTACTCCGCAAAAAAGATATAAAAAAAATATTTTGTGTAATTACGTTCTAGATTGAAGACACTGAAAGTGTGATGGTCAATAGTCTTGTTACATGTTTGCCATAGAGTCAGTCAGCTTGGTTGATTCCACCCCTTTATTGCAGGTCTCTGGCCTCCTTCTGACTGACTGTTTGTTCCAGACTCATTTCCAACTGCCTCCATCCTTCCACCACTTTGAGTCCATCAGGTCTTAATATGCACTCCCTAATCTATCCCTCACTGCTCCTACCACCTATTCGTCTCCTCACTTCCTCATGCATCTGTGTCTCAATCTTCTCCACACTAACTTTCTCAGCTCGAGAAAACTCTGCATTTCTCCCCCCTTCCTGATTTATTTTCTATCACTTTCACATCACCTTTCTGTGTCCCTCTCTACCCATTTGCTCAATTTATTATTCATCTGAATCCCCACAGTCCTTAATATCCTCTACGCCAAGCACAGCAAGATATCACAAACAGCAGTGAAAGTTTTTGTATGTTTATGTGTTATGTGAAAGGTAGAAAGACATATCAGGCATCTCAATCTTGTGAAGCTTTAGTAAAAACTCTCTGAAAGAAAATGGCAGATAAAAGCCACTTCAAAGCTGCCTCTTAATGCACATCCATGATGATTCAAACATTCATGAGAGAACATTAACTTGAAAAATGCTGGTTTGTACTGGGATTGCTGCTGCAGGTAATAATCATCTTCCTTCTATGACCATGGAAACATGTTTGGCTGTTGCATATATATGTGCACATGCTGTCTTGTAAATGAAATAGTTCACAACCACAGCTTGTAAGCGATTTTCTGTACCCTGCTTTTAACCTCTTCAACCTAAGAGTGTCTTTCATTTGTTTTCTAGGTTCATTTCACACTGTCTACTTTGCTATGTTAGCCATATATAGTCACTTTAGAATGATACATGTATTTTTTATGAACTTGGATTCCTTAATGCACAAACAGCTTAGGAGGCAGCGTCACATTCGAACACTTGCTTCCACTGCGTTCACCATGTTTGACTTGTACAATAGCTGCCGTCATCCTTGGCTGGAATGGAAACCGCTTTTGTCTGTAGCCCTTCACAGCACAACCGAGTTAGCAGGGCTACAAGGAAGTGAAGCTTAAACGCTAATTATCTGTCAAAAGGGAACAAAACTGTAGACCTTGAGTACCAGAATTATGTAATACCTCATGTTTCCTTAGAGTTAATTTCAGCCAAAATATACAGTTTTCTACAATTCAAATTAAATTGTTTAAGCGAAATATCTAATCATTTGCTACCCTACTAATGTCGTGCCTGTAATGTCACAAAAGCGCATACCAAACTCTTCTTTTCTGCTGATAGGTTGACAGAGCTAGTAATTACCATAGCAACACGCCTTAGATTGATATCTATGTGACAATTAATTAACCGAATTATGGTTGTGCCACATTTCTGTGATGGTTGTTAAAATGCCTGTCTTCAAATATTCAAATGAAGGAGAATGAAAGCTTTTTACTGGAAGGTGTGAAGAAGAGAATAGGGAGAGAGATTAACAGACGGTGAGTGAGATCCAAAGAGAGAGAGCAGAGAAAACAATGACAGAAACTCCTCCAGTCATCCCCATGTTGCATCAAAAACAGACCAAACCAAATCACCTGAGTTCCTCCTTTGTTCCACCGAGCCCTGCTGACTGAGAAACCGCTGTTGCTGCTGCCATGATAGACTTCAAGGAAATAACCCGTCATTTTCCACTCAGCAAAATCATCCATTACGCTGCAATCGAAAGCACAGGCTTTATCTGTCTCAAAGATGCACAGACAGGCATAGAGAGAGATAGCGGGGGAGAAAATTCAAATATATTAAAATATGCTAGAGACAAAGAACGTGCACGAGGGAGGCAGTGGGTTGCAAAAATCAAATCAAAAACTCAATTGAGTGGCACAACAGATAGATATACAGATATAATTTGGCTGATTTAGTTTTGAGTCATCTGCGATTTTGGCAGTCACAATAAATATGAAGCTATCAACAGGCCTGGTGGGTAGCCGTGATGAAATTGTTTGCGGCTATGAGCCTGCTCCTCTAGCTATTCCTATTTTTGAATGGGTGGGAGGATGAGTTAATAATCACATATGGCACTGGGTGGACATGTGTTCCAAAGTTCTACACAATATAAACAGTGTACACATGGGTTGCCCGGGTGTTGGCTCCCAATCCTGAGTGGTGCCATACTTTCTGCCTGTTGAGTTACCTGAGGAACAGAAACGCTAACGATGGAAGTGTGAGTCCTGCCACTAGCTACAGTGATACATACTATAGTCACCCGGCCAGATGGATGCATAAAGAAGAAACTGTTTGCTAACATGTAATATGTCACTGTTGCATTTACAGTTTTTTCCACCTCCCACAAATGAGCAAAGTAAAAAAAAAAAAAATGATTAATGAATAATAATAAAATCATTTTCTGAATAAAATCAATTAATGTAATTTAAAATGTATTCAAGTTTAAGACAAATGAAGAGCTGCAAATGTTTTCCACTGGTTAACTGATGAATATTCAGTATGCTACCAAAACAGATGCTGAATTGGTTTATCATCAGAAGTTTTGCTCAACTGTGATGCTGCTCATGCTCCAATTTGTAGGGAGGCAATGGTTTGCTAACAGTCATAACAAGCTGATAGTTGCTGTTAGTATGGGCCCTTTTATCACTGGACCAAAAAACCCCTAACACCCGCTGACATCTGTATTTTTTGTCAATGTGATAGGGTACAATTGGCATTCACTCCTGGGTCACGGGTATTTATCGGCTCCAGCTCTGATCAGCAGTGATGTAAACATGACACCCGCGTTTCTGTGCTGTAATGTCTTTCAGAGCATAAACACTGTCAGAGCTGTCACCTGCCCAGCACTGAGCTGTTAAACCAGAAACACAGTGGCTACACAGTCCAGCTATGTGCTGCACTCTGGCCTGCAAGAGTGAGAAATAAGTTTTAAAAACACACAATCTCCAATTGCAGCGTCTCACACGGAGGCTCCGACACTTACAGGGTCACCAACCTAGGATGAAATGCAATGGATCCATTTTACCAGTCTGCACGGCAGCTTGCAGCTCACTCTTGTCTGTGAAAATATTCCCTCCCATGCATCTTTGTGTGTGTGTGTGTGTGTGTGTGTGTGTGTGTGTGTGTGCGCGCGCTCTGTAACGGCATGATGACGTCGCTCCCTGCAGTTGTGTGTCTGTGTCCTCTCAGTCCGAAGGGAAAGGCAAACTCGTCTGGCAGTATGAAAAGAGTCTCTTTTTAGTGGGTTTACCCATGTTTAAAAATATATACGCAGTAATATGTCAGGCCTATGTTTATGTGAGTTGTTTTGGAGACACCTGGCTTTATTAGAAATGAGTTGACATTATGCGACTTGTCAATCATATGATCCTTGCATCGTGAAAATAAAGAAGGAGGCAATATTCTACACATTTGGATCACTCAGTATAACATTTTATTAAAGTTATTAAAAGTATGCTATTTGTGTTGATTTTCAGTCAAAGCTGAGCAATATGGCATGACATTCTCCCTTTCTCAACCGCTCTATTCTGCAATCCTTCCTCTCATCCCTCATCTACCTCTTTCTCTCTCTTATATAAAGTAAATGTCATATAAAATAACCTTTCAAAAAGTGGGTCTGACCTCCATTTCCCGCTGGTTTGGCAAGCCAAGGTTTACTGTTTGTGTGAATTGTGGATATTGACATTTTGAGCCAACTAGGGACTAATGTGTTGTTGAATCTATGTATGCCCTGGAACCCCTGTGTTTACAGACGCACACAAGCACACTGTCACAAACCTGAAGCCACACATATGTATACACAAAACCACACAGGTGCTCACGCAAAAAGCATAAATGCTCTCAGGTAACACCAGTACGCTCATAGTACAACCTCTCTCTTTCAAACACACGCACACAGAGTCCATGCACACAAAATATCTTTCCTGCACATACACACTCAATGTAATACCAATAAAATGCATACACCAACTCACCTACACACAGTGTACACAAATGCTTACAAGACAGATACACATGCATGCACAAAAACACTACTAAATATGCACAAATTCACATACAGAACTCTTTTCCCTCCTTTTACTCAGGTGTATGTTTGGGGCTCTGATCAGAATTTCAAACCCTCTCTGCAGACACAGACAGTGATTGACGGCTGTCATCTTTTTTTATATATCCCCCACTCGCTTTGCTATGTCCCAGCTGTCTTCCTTTTCACACATCACCCTCCTCTCCATCTGTCTGTATTTCTGCCTGTCGCACTCACTCCCTGTCTCTCTCTTCTTCTCTTGTCTTCCTGCCTGCTAGGTTGTCTACCAACAGTGTAGGCTCAGTGTTTTGTAAAGTTGCACAGTCATTGTGTGAGTTTTCTGTGGAGTGTCAAAGAGTTTGTGCATTTAATATGGGTCTGTATAATCGTGCACATGAGTATGTCACTTTGTGGTAGTTGAATTTACAGCTCAGGCTGTTTGGGTTATTTCAGGAATGAGAGACCGATGTAGATGATTTCTCACCTTGCTGCAGTGATGTAGAAGAGCACTCTAGTGATGTGTCAGAACACTGCGACTTCAACAAGCAGAGAGTGCTGTGAAACACTGCTTTTTTGCCTGGTATGAAGTTTTTGTTGGGGAAGATCATGGAGGGAAAAACAAAACAACAACAACCTTGACTGCTGGTGATGAACAGGATGCATTGTTTACCTGTTACTGCTGCTGAGAATGTAAGAGTTTGAACATGTTTTTAAAAGTTTTTTTGAACAAAGATACAAATACAGAGACCACAATGTGTTATTAGGGGTGGAAGAAACGAGATTTATTTATTCCTTAACAAAGTGTTTTTTTGTGTACTTGTACTTTTTGGACTATTTGTAAAGAATCTGTAATTTCGCTCCTACTTAACTTATTTTTTCAACTGAGGTATTTTAATTGGCTACATCTAAAGTTAGAATTGTCACAGAGTAAACACAAAAGTCAGATGATGAAATTCTGATTAACTGTGTGAGAACGCAACAAATGAAGAGAGTCATATCAGCAGCTCCAGCAAAGAAGAAGCTGTTGGCGAGCAGCAGCATCTTGGTCTGTAGCTGCTGGAGGGCAGAGCTTTGTGTTCAGAGAGGAGCTACTCGGTCTACATACTTGTTCTAGACATTTACATTCACTGGCCTGGGGTCAGGGGGTCTAACGATGCAACAAAATGAAGGAATTATGGTCAAGATTAGCATCACATCTGCATGGATAAAAAAAGGGTGCATTTACCTTAATTAATCACTGATTTAATGCATCACCAAGTGACCACAGCAACTGTCCCAAATCAAACACAGCTACCATGCTGCGTGATCAACAGGTGCATGCTGGGTCTGGCTAAATGCTAAATGCTAAAATACTGACAGTGGATCCTTCAGCTGTGACTTCTATGTTTACTTCCACAGTCAGTGAGGTGTGCCCCACCTCTCTGCTGTTTCTGATGATTCCTGTTAACGGCAGAGCTCATTAGACTCAGTGTTTGAAAACTTGGAGGAGCGCATTGAGACCAGGGAGGCTCAGTGAACTGGTTTCAGTTTACATTGAGACTGATCTAACAGAGAAGTTAGATTTATAACACTGTAGAGGAGTTCACGGTGCACAAGACTCACGGAGTCACATTCAGACAAGTGAGTGCAACAAATGACTGATTGTTGTAACTCACTGTACTGAGGAGAGCATCAACAACCAGTGTGTTGCCTAGCAACGTAGCATTTTGTCTGCGTTTTTACGGCTGCAGCCGTTCTGGAGTTTGTGTTGTTCATACATCTCCACTTTTTTCTGCTGCTTTACTGTCTTTACTGCTGTTAATTTTGATTCTGAATCTTAATATTGCTTATATATTGTTTTTATTATCTACATATGATATGTTTTTTTACCCCTCCCCTTCCTTCTTTAAGAAATGTAATGCAGTAATATTTACTCAGAATACATTTTAACTTACTTTGTACTTTTATCTGAGTACAGTTTTACACAAGTAATACTTTATTTTGTATGGTGCTCTTAGTGTGTGTACAACAAAACAATATGTGTCTACAACAATGTAAATAAGTTAAATTAGTGTGTATGGAAAATAGAGTGTAACGAATTTTGAAGTGACAAACTGAGATCTGGACCGACAGCAGACACTAGACACTTGGAACGATGATATACCACAGATGCTGCATCTGCTATATGAGAATGAACAGGAGGTTTATTTTGTAGATTTGGTTGCAAAAGTATCCAAGGTTTTTCTTTAGCAAAGATTAGGAGACATTTTCTTCTCACAAAAACTGAGCTTCTCTGGATGTAAAAACCCAAAGCTCCTGTTAATCCACCAGCCTTGCCGGTGATATGCTGTCAGACAAGAAGCCTCAGGTTGTGTCTCCACATGACAGTTTAGAGTCTGCTGGTCTGAAGCTGTCTGGTTTAAAACCTGTGTGATACATCAATCGGACCTGTTAATGACCCACTAATGTTCTCTCACAGACAGTGCCAGAGTTCGTTAGGCAGGTATGGAATATGAATTGTTAACAGACTAAAGTTTTACCCTTGTCAGAGAGATCATGTTTCTGTCCATGTTTGTTAGTCAGCAGTGTATCTCAAAAACTCCTTGACAGATTTCAATGAAAATAAAGTAAAACATTGCACAAGGGGACACAAAAGATTCTCCCAGATTTTTGCAGTCTCTCTGGCATAAATTGCCACAGTTCTTACTAAAATTGCAAATTATAAATTAAATTGACATGTGCACATATCAACTCTGAATAAACCTGGTACTGTGGCACTGCATCAGTAATGAGTTGGTTCAATTCATGCTTGTACAAATCTGTATGTGTTGTGTGTGTCTAATGTTCCCGAGATTTAGACGCTCTCCACAATTCTGTTACTTCCTCTCAAAATGTCTCACTCACCACTTTCAGAAATTGAAGCTCATCAGAGAAAGAGCTCGAGTGTAAGAAGAGATCCTTCATCCAAGTATGTCGACATTGACCCCGTAAAAAAACACTGCTGGTTGGAAGGCACAGTGAAACTTACCAGACTATTGTTGATTGGATCTGCTTTTTGGAGAGAACGTTTAAAGCAAGGACATCTTGACATCTTAAACAACGAATTTTCTTTTGTTGCTTGTGCTCTGGTATTTGGATTTTGGCATTTACGATGTGATCAACCGTTCAGATAATGCAACCATTAAGGAGCTCCCATCAGCACAGGATGTTTGCTGCACAACTGATGGAAAATTTTTCAAATTCTTAATTTGTTTCCTATAAAGTCCACAGAATGTGCAAAGGAGAATTTGGCAGGTAGCAGATTTTTTTTTAATATTATTTCATTCTACCAGTTCAGGTCTTTCAAAGAAAAAATTTAGATGATGTGACAGCTGAGGCAGCAGTAATGGGGGATAAATGCAGGGTAGAAGCGGGATGGTGGGATTCTGATGGCTCCATGTGTGAATCTATTTCAAAGTTGGATTTCTCTTTACGTAGCTAGAACTATATCTTTTGCCATATAAAACAACGATTGTCCATTTCCACAAAATGGCCCTATAAAGTTTTATGGTAGTGTATCATTTCTTTTTATGATATTGTATCACAGACTGCAGGCTACTTTAGCTCATTCTACTGAGATGAAAACAAAAACTGTCTCTTCTGAAACGAGATACAGCGCATGGAGTTATGAAGCCAACGGTTTTATTGCAGCAAACTTACGAAAAATGGCAAATATCAACAACAAAAACAACAACAGTGTGAACCAATATGATTAAACCTGACTGGAAACATAATCGATTGAGGTTTTCCTGGATAAATGACATGATTTTCTGTTGAATTTCCTGTTTATGATTTCCTGTATGATTTAGCACAGACGCACACATATTTGTGTAGTGAATAATAAAAATAGTATGTTGGAGCGTCTAAACCTGATTCACATGACTGTAAAATGTTTTCTCTCTGGTGGCCACATATGCAAGCAGTTTTACTTTCTCTCACAATGAACTATTTTAATTATTTTCATGTAAACTGCTGCGTCTCGTGTGTAGCACTAAAACTATTTGTTGAATTGTCTGGACCAAAGTGTAGACATGGCTTGTGTGTGTGTGTATGCACACACACACACACACACACGCACACACACCACACACATGCACACATTCAGACCAAGATAAACTCCATGTGTTGATGGTGCGTGATGTTTCAGATGGTGTTCATGTTTCTGTCTGCAGCTGATATCATTTCTGTGAAAACACAATCTGTTGTTGTGAAACCAAGATGTCAACGAAACTAACTGCACATTGTGAGGAAAGGGATGAGGAAGAAGGAGTGGGAGACTGAGGAAGGAGGAGAGTAAGGGGAAAGAGTGGGAGACTGAATAAGAGTGAAGAGAGGGGCACGCAGGGGGGAGGTGGGAAAAGATGAAAGTAGAGATGACAGTATTTACTTTTTGTTGCTTAACAGCAGCCAAACTGAATATTTTTAATTCTGTTGAAATTGAGAAGTCTTGAGTGCAGCTGATTCTTTTGGAGAAATAAGTCTGAACAGACTCACGAGGTTGTAGGAGAATTGAGGAATAAAGGGATAAAGTGAGTTCGGATTTTTTTCTAGCTGAGTTGGTCTAACATCACTTCACACTCCATCTGTTTCCAGTGTTGATTTTGGAGAAATTGAGAAATCCTGAGCATGGGTCGTTGTTGTGCAAAGTTAAATCCAAACAAAAGAGAAGCAAGCAGAAGATAGAGAATGAGATGAGAGGAAAAGAGAGGAGTAAAGAAAGCAGGGGAGTGTTTACTTTTACCAATTGGCCTGTCAGTGCTTCACAGCCCATTTCTATCTGTTGTTGACTTTGTGGTGAAATGCTGGAGAGGAGGAAACTTTTGAGGAGGGCCTCCTCTTGGGCAACATAACATCTAAACAAAATCTTAATGCCATCAGAGCCTTTCAGAAATCCCAAGACTCCGAAAGGTCAATCGGTTTATTTTTCCTTTGATGCCAATATATTTTATGACATTTTGCAATGCTATATCCATGTTTTGATTCGGTCTCGAGGTCAGGGACGGAAATGTTTGCTATGCATTAGGGAGTCAAAGTCAACGTGCGATTGCAGTAAAGACAAAACTGAAAAGGCGTGTACAGTTTTTCTGTTTGGAGAGTCAGAGCGGAGGAGTGGAAAAGTGGAAAGGAGAGAAGAATTCAGGAAGGAGAGCAGGACAGAAAAGTTGCGTAAGTTGGGCTGGACAATGTAGAAGGTTTAAATATGTTACAAAGTAAAACATGAGGATGGGAATGTACTAAAATGTCTCTTGGCAACAAAAAGCAAAGTGTATCTGAAGCAAAAACACAAACACAACTTGTTATTCTGCCCAATGTATTATTTCTCTAACAACTAATCTCCCTTCATTCTTCATTTTCTCCATTATAATTAAAATTGAGAAATCATAAAATCCTTACAAATGATCTACTTAGCAAGACATTGTTGCAATCCTACAAATCCTGTCTCCTGGAACTCAGATTCATATACAACTAGACTGCAACAGCAAATATGTCATGTAGGAAACGTTGTGTTTTGTGTAAGACCCCACTAATAACAGAGTGACAGAGAGGGGGAGGAACACGAGGATGTTTAGAAATATAGACATCTATCGTCACATCAGATCAAATCACATTAGATAGTTGATGGCGTTCCAGTGGCACAAATGTTGAACGCAGGTTGTTGCTGTTATCCGAAGACACAGCAGAGCAAGCCTTGACCTCAAGAACTGGCAGTGTCATATTCATCTCATCACACTGACTCCTTCAAGTGGGGGTGGACCTTGAACGCAGCCCAGTGTTGGCCAGCGTTCATGTATGAGTGGATTTTTTTTCTCTCTCGTTACATTACACATCTGGTAGAGAATAATAACATTTTTAGACATGTAACCACTGTTTCACTTAAAAGACTCGCATTACAACATAGTCATTTAGATTATTTTGGAAAAAAACTTAACTTTTCATATATAATTACCTTGATGTTAATGTTTTGCGCATGACCACATCAGTTACAGGAAGGCCAGTGTCAAGCTGGCGGTAGTCATTGGAACTGGACTGTATGCTGTAAATACTGAGTTTTGTAAAACAGTGTCCACCTACCACCAGAATCAGATACAGTAGAGATTTTAAACTCAGCTAAATTCAGAGTTTAACCTTACAGGTTATGATACATGAACATTCAGCCCATGTAGCATCTAAGAAATGATAGCTGACTCTCTTTCTCAACCAGTAAAAGCCTTTTTAAGTCTCCTCTGAGATTAATAACATTGGACAACATACTTAATGACAGAGCCTAATGAGTATTTGGGGTTCAGGCTAAAGTACATCCAATGACTATGGCTGTATGTACAAAGAACTTTTTGCAGCTGCTCTGGTGGGCTTGGGGTTGCTGAAATAGGGTTGATTAGGAGGACTCTGGGTAAGGTAATGGGTGGTGAGGTAATTTCCACAGACGCAGGCACTAGACTGGTGCCATTATTTGCGAGGAAGAGTCAGAGAGAGATAGAGAAAGAGAGAGGAAGAGGGACATCCAGAGACAGACGGCCAGAGACAGTGGGTGATTAGGGTTAGACATGGTGCCACAGCTAGGCTGATCTATAGAAATGGCCTCTTAGCGTAATGTATGAGGTACATGCACAAATAAACACACTCAGAGAGCTAGTGATGGTAGCTTTGTGCTGCCAGTAAGGCTGGGAAAAAATAACCGGGTAAGTAGTGTTATATATCTTGTGCCACTGTTATCAGGAAACATTGATATTATATTAGAGTTACAGTTCCCCAGCATGCATTTATTCTGAGTGTACTTACACACTGCAATTTTGTATTGGCCAGTGCCTTTGTAGGTCTAGCTCTCTTTTTTCAACTGTAATACACGGATTTTTTCTTGGAACACATATTCTTTTTCTGCCGGGAAGTTATTGCTTTTAGAGGATCAATTCTCTCCCAATGAACACATGAAAAAGTTTTTGTTTTCTTCACAAGGTGGGTTCTTTTAACTAAACTATAGACTTAAATCATCCCCACTGGAATAAGTATTGTATATACAGAGTTTCTGGGCCCTGTTCTCCTGAAAACTCTGCACTTTTGGTAATAGGAATATAACAGCCAGAGTGTGGAATAGCTTCAATCAATGGCCAGTAAAATCAGCTACTCTAACACCTTTTACATGCAGCACATGGTGAAGAATATTGCAACGTTGTCATTGGTTTGAATGCATGTTTTTACAGTTTTGTTAGTTGATGTATTTATTAAATGGATTATAGTATGGTGTTGAATCTAGCTGAGCACATTTGGTAAAAGTGCTGCAGAGATGGATGGCATGGCCTTTTCCGTGCTGCAGGGCAGGTTGGCTGACAAAAAAATTGCTTGTTGACAAAACTGGCAGTCCGCGTCTGCCTTGTGCCGGAAGACAATGAGCGTTGCCTTTTTACCATAGTTCATCCTTCATTGTGTTTAATAATTCCATCACAGCATGTTGTATAAGGAGGAGGCCTCTTATATAAAACACATTTACAAATAACATTAGCAATGTAGTGAGTGTTGTGCATAAAGGCTGCAGCAGTGGTGGCCTTAACACGACAGAACAGAAAGGAGCTTTGAATTGACAGGCTGTCGGTGGGAAACCTTGCAAAGCTTAAGAGGTGCAATTATTAAAAATTAATGGAAAATTGCCCTTCAGGGATGAACCCGAACCCCTCCCGCAAGAAAGGAGCCACACAGTTGCAAGTAAAACCTGAAGACTTGACACTGTGCAGCTTTTTTGGCTCAAGATCATACAGACCATTAACACTGGTAGCTGAGTGAAAAAAAGCCCTGTAAAGCGGCTGATAACAGTCATTTCTGACAAATAAATTCTCTCCAATTTGGCAAAAAGAACAACAGTAATGTCACAGACAGGTGCAAAATAGCTGCAAAGACACAATCGTCTGCAGTTCAGGCAAAATAAAATCCACTGACACTAATAGATTTAATTCCGCTGATCAAAAAGGAAGTTCAAAGCCTGGACAGAATGTTTAAATCTGGTTTAAGAACCACTACAAATATGAATCTTAATAAAAATACAGTATAAAATGCAGATTACATTTCCATTTATCTGGTTTGACTATGTGCTAGCACTGTAGGTAACCACTTAGCATAATGAATGAATGATACCAAGTCTTAATATTTTTTGCTTTGTGCTTGGTTTGCCCATTCTGCTGACACGGCATAAGTGCAACATTATAAAGGCTGATGGTTGTGTGTCATATGTTCACACATGCTGCACTGTAGGTGCTCCTTCATAGTAACGTTGTCTCTTCCTGTACGGACACAATGAACCGTGCTACGAGGATGGTCTGGTTATTTGGAACAGCGGTGTTGCCTCCCTCCCTCTCTGAGTGACAGGGAGATGCAGAAAATATGGATGTGCATGGAGAAAATGACATAAAAGCCATGGGTCTGTATCTTTATGAAAATGGTCCATTATGTGCTGAATTACATGTTTGTGGTTTTGTGATTCCAGTTTAAAAAAAAAAAAAAACGTGAATTACTGTTTTAGAGTAGCTTTTTTTCCTCCTCCCTGCATTTGTTTGTCCATGTCATGATATGGTTAGGACTGTTTGTAACATCTCTAACTTTCAAAAACATTATAAACAGTAGACAAAACAACAAATAAACTTCTGATTGCCTCATTTAACTATGTGCAAGTTTTGTAGTTGTACTTTTTTTTGTCAGTGCAACACCCACACATTTTTAAAAACATGAGTGCAGACATCTCGTCATCACGGAGAGATGAGTGTTAGCATACTCAAGCCGTTTCCTGTGTCCTTTGTGAAGAGAGAGAGAGAGAGAGAGCCGCAAAAACACAAATGGTGTTTTGTACTCAAGGGCTGACTAACAGATTATGTTAGAGCCTGTGATGGTTGCAGAGTCGCTAATTGAGAGCTGAGGTTTGTGTCCTTCTGGGTCTCTAGTTTCAGTTCACATTTTGCTAAGTCATAAGCATATTTTTACATTTTTGTTGTGGTTGCATATTGAAAACATCCTGCATTCAACAGCCTTTAGCAATTAGAGGTACACCACCAACTGAGAAGGGCTGCATATCACACAAAATCAGATAGGACTGATCATGTGTGTGCAGTCAGTCACAGAGATGGTAATGAGACCAGGTAAATCAGGGAAACGAAGAGAAAAGGGAGGGATACAGGAGCCAAAACAAACAGTCAGAAAACAGACACTCAATAGCTGAAGTCAGAGTCAGAGGTGAAGTACAGTTTTCAGACCTCTGACGGTTTGATGAAGAGTTTCTCTTGCCACAGATGGGACCCAAAGTTTATTTATTCTTTCTGAGGCAGTTTCTGACTTTCAACAAACCGCTGACCATTCCTGGCTATTGTGAAGTGGACTCAGTGAAATGACCTTTCCATCCAAGTGTGGCAGAGTGTGCAGTGTTGTTGAGGCTGTGTGATAACTTCACCCTTCAAAATTTGCCATTAAAGACAGTCTCTTTTAAAAGTGCCAAGAGAGATAAGATAAAGCAATTGCTGGGTCTAAAAACCTGCTGAGGCCAAAAGACGAAGAGCATGATTGTTCTCAATGGACTAACATGCAATTTAATGTAATAAAGTGACACATCAAAATGTCTTGATGTGTGTGTTCTGAACTTTTTTTCCCCTGGAACAGTAAAGGTCCAAAAAAGCTCAATTATTTTTCTGTAACTTGTTTGACGCTATATAAAACAGCAGAACAGATTGTATCTGGGTTTCAAAGTATTTGTATATACATTATGGTGTTTACAGGAACACGTGTCAAAAACATCGTAGTGAAATTTTATCAGTATTGGAATAACAAAATAATTCCAATTCCATTGGAGAAAAGGGTGCGGTGTAGCCAGAAATGTGTTTGTTTAATTAGTACTAATGTAGTTTAATGTGAGTTTTTGAAGCCACAAGCTCTCAGAAATTGTTGACCTCTTGCACTCGATATACAATACCACAACAATACAACTACAGTGTGGGGGCTTGTTAATTTAATAATGAAATAACTAATCAGATTATGTATTCATGTTAGGTGTAATCTTTTAATCCCTAATCCAGATAAAAGACGGTAAAATCTGATAAATCTGATACAGAATTCCCCTCTCTGTTGTTGTGTTATCATCAGATAAAAGTGAATTATGAACAAAAGCGTGTGTGTGTGTGTGTGTGTGTGTGTGTTTGTTAGAGGTTCACACAGGGGCTAAAAGCGACTACTTCTGCACACTCAAACACAGGCTACAAAAGGGCTTGACTAATATTCTTGTGAAAAATACTTCAACAGTTTAAAAATTCAAAGAAAAAAAAAAGTGTTCCTGCAGGTGTTGCATCTTTCAAAATAAGCCACATTTGATAGTGTTATCACATTTTTTAATGGTGTTTGTAATTGAATTAGAAGTCAGTTGCACAGAGAGAGTATTCAGAATCGAATGGTTCCAATGGAACAGTGAATAAAAAAATTAAAAAAACAAATTAAAAAAAAACACAACATTCAATATTAAGGAGAACATTTTTTTACATGTTGCTCTACAAAATCACGTGCAGTGTTAAGAAACAAATCCAAGCACATTGGAAAATAAGCCCTCTGGTTAGTATTGGATTTAAGGAAGGGATAGCCCCTGAGAGGAGCCAATTTCTCTGCAGTGTATTGTTTTACATAACCTCACAGGTCAGAGTGGATCATTTAATTTACACTAGAGCCACTTGCTGACAATCAAATGTATTGTTTATTCATGTTTTGCTCATTTACGCTCTATAAATGGAAATTGTGTTGGAACTATCTTTGTCGACCCTAAATTAAACACTTTGAGACTCAGTTGTGGCAGGCTTCTTTCATGTTTGAGTATTCATTTGACACATCAAACTGTGGTAATGCACTCGCTCTGGCCAATGAGAGTCGTCCTTGTAGTCAGGGGATGTTTTATTATTTCAGGAGTTTAATTTAAATAATACAAGTTATTAGAATAATAGTCAGTCGTGCGTGGTAGTATGCTGACATTACCCATGTTATAGTAAATATTGATGTGATGAATGAATGTAAGTTTGTATGTTGATTCGTTTACAAAGCCGAGTAAAGGAACAACCGTTGGCTCTTTAATTTAAAAGGACTATTCTCTTAACATCATACATCATACAGTAGTGTCCCTGTGCAATATGACAGTTACACAATGTAACAAAGTGAGGGTCCCAAAATGATTGACCACAGTTACTCAGTTGGTGCCATCACTTAATAAAAGCACTAATATGAAATGTAATATCTGGGAGCAACAGGATGGTTCTCTTTAATAATGTATTTTTTACAGCTGCTCAAAACTCAAAGTTAAATTTTAAATAAAATTCTTTGATTAGTTTGGGATTGTTCTGCTTGTTCTGATTTGACATTTGTTCATTTGAAATGATTCTGGGGACGGAGTCCCATCGTAAGACACAAAACATACCCAGTTTGGGTCCTGGCCTAAAAAGTTAAGCCCAGTAGTATAAAATAAAGAGACAGAGTGGAGATGGGAGAGTACTGAATCACTTCAAAACAATTACACCTGTCAGACAGAAAATGCACAAGATGAGGTATCAAATATCCAGGTTTTGACAAGTGACACATAGAAAATTGCTGTTGGGGATGAAAGTAAAATTCACTATGGAATATTAAGTTATTGCATGACTGAGAGTTTTTGCTTAAGAAATATCACGGGTTCAGATGTTTCTGGTGTTTTAAAGCAATGCAGAAATAGGGAGAAGAGTAGTTTTGTTGTAAAGTTGTTTTTATTAAATTTCATGCATTGCACCACAGGGTTTTGTTTACAGTCTCTTATTAACTAAGGGAAGCATTTTTTATATATAAGATATTAATGTATGTACATATGATATTTATATTTTAGTTCTGTCCAGACCCACTGGAACAACACCCCTCCCACCCCCCTTATATGGCTTCATAAATGTTTTTTAGTGACAGGTTCATGGTCAGGAAGTCCACCAGGACAGTCCCCTGCTGCTGTCCCTGTAGCCTAAGAGTCCAAGTACTAGAAGAAGTTTTGCCACAACAATAGTCTTTTTCCTTATATTACTGACTTTGTGATGCGGCCATCGTTTCTGAAGAGGTTTCACAGCAGCATCCCTTGATGTTGAGCTGGTTCATGTTTGTCCCCACAGATGCAGATAACATCAGAACATCTGATAATTTAAATCTTAGATTGTTTTAAATGAGTAATAATACGCTGTTCTTCCCAGTAACTTGCAACGCTGTGCGTCTGAGCAAGACATTTACTTATCGTATCGCTTCAGTGTAACTTATCAGAATCCAAAATACTGTATATGGACTGTATAAAACAGATATGTGTTTAATAAGTACTGAGATAAAGCGTATCCTAAAGCCCACACCCATACTACACCCCATAGTTACATTTCATTGTTTGGCGACGGCTTTTGGTTGTAATAATTATGACGAGAGCAAAGGAGGAAGTCTGATGACGTAGTATAACAAAGAATGAGGTTGGGGTGGATGGATGTTCCCTATTTGAAACCCAATAATCAGTGTTGTTTGTTTTATCCATGGCCGTTCCTAAAGCTTAATTGTGTGTTTATTATTGTTACCCTGATGACAAAGGTCTGGTGCACTTGCTGCTGGTACGCGCCTATGGTTCGTATCTGAGGTGTATGGGTTGGAGGACTTGTTGGTTCATTCACATTGTAGAGTGCAATGTATCTGCTATTGTCAGTGTATTCTCATGAACTGTATTTCCTTCTCCACTGACTAATACTATAAAGAGAGAGAGAAAAAAACCTTTTCACAATGTTTAAATTTACAGATAAGCTCATCTGCTCCCTCTGTATTGCAACTTATTTGAATAAAGAGCGAAGAATGAGCCATGTTGCCCTTGAGCTTTTCAAATGAATCCGATTACTTGAATTCAGTGACAGGTTGATACTCAAGGCCGCAGCTCTCAGACTGATCTGTGTTAATGTACTCACCATCTCATGCGCTTTGTTCCCTCGGCTTTTCACATCATGTCTGTCAATGCATCTTTTTTCAGAGTGCATTCGATTTGTCAGCAAGAAAATGAATGAATAATTTGCAAAGAACCACCTTTTTCTTCTCCCTTTCTCTTCTTGTTATTTATTATGAAAACAAAATGTCTTGCTTCCTCCTCTTTGTCTTCCCTCTCCTTTCTTTCCCTCCACTTCCTCCTCCTCTTCCTCTCCCCTTTCCACCTCTGTCCAAGCTTTTTAACCTTTCACTACTCTTTCTTTCTCCTCCTTTTCTCCCAACCTACGTACCGTCTCTCCTTTGCCATTATTTTCAACTTTTTTATTGACTCATAAAACCGAAGGGTGGCTAGTTAAAAAACCACATTATGGGCTGGTGAACGCAACCATGAGCTATGACACCAGCTATGACTTTTATTTTCCCTTTTCAGCTTGCATCACTTGATTAATTAACCAGCAGGAGAAGCCTTTGGTCAGCATGGCTGCAGCACTGCCTGGGAGTAATACTGCAAAGTGGGCCAGGCATGGTTAAAATTTATGGACTTGTGGTACTTAATTATTCAACAGAAAATGTCGTGCTAAATGTCATGTAACAATATTTAATGCACGTATAACATTTGCTGTAGAAGGGCGGAGAAGACATACGAGAGGCCAGTGGAACACAGAAAGGTCCCAGGTTCAATCCACATAACATTATATCTTCTTTGTCCTAGTGTTGGACATTGACATCCTTCCTACTCATGTTAAAATCATTAACTAATTGAATCACATGGCACCAGAGTGATGATTTCATCACCATCTACCTTCATTTAAAATTAAATCATCCTGATTTAATGATTTTTACCACTGTGAGGTGGTAGATTGCCATTCAGTCTGGACCAAAAATGTTTCATTTTTTCTAATAAACTACAAAATAAATGTTTAAATATTATATGAATTTGCTTTTCCAAATATAGCTTGGTGGAAACACAAATTTTGCTGCCTGGATTACTGATGACCGTTTTTACAATCCAGGGCGTGCATGTTCTCATCTCCACAGAAGCTATTAGGGGGAGGTCAGGATTATTATATATATTGGGGTCCACGACTTTGACTCTGGCTTGCTTCCAGAAGGTTGTTAGTTTTAGGGCAGTAAAACTTTTATTTTGACAAAACATTTGGTTGTAACTGACCTTGGTCAGTTACAACCTGATGTCTTTACCAAAGAGAGATTTATGTCTTTACCAAAAGCGCCAAAGAACAGAGTTGCAAAAGTAAAACTTCTGATCTGACACCACAAACAAATTTAAAGTTTGGTGAGGCACAAAAAGGATATAGTTTACTTTAAAAGAAAACCAACAATTACTGTCTTTAAGAAACAGGAATCAAACAGTCGTCTTTGGTGTTGAAGACCGACTTTAATAATGTTTCCCTAACCTCAATAAAAGTGCTTTAAGTTCTCTAAAAATAACCATAAAAACTATTAATATATAGTTGCAAGGAGTGCATTTTGTAGGAAAACAAATATGTTGATACTGAAAGTTTTGCAAGTCAGTATATTCAGTAAAAAAGTTTGTGCCGTGAGCATTCACTCAAATACTTCGATATTTCTTTGTTGTGTTGTTAAAAAATATAATTCAGCTGGCACTACATTTTCTAAAAAGGTATTTGCTGTTGTAAAGTAAATGTTCTGTGGATGAATGAAAGTTTGAGAAAATAATGTTTCAGTGTTTCCAAATGGCCTGTGAAAAGATTTCTTGCCTTGTCTCTTAGTTTTTCCTCCTTTACTGGTTTCAGAGATAAAACTCCACTGAAACACCCTCCCCTCCATCCTTGGTTTCAACTGAACTAATATACAGTATTTTCATAAACTCAATGCACAAAAGCTGTATTGTCTTAAAACATCCCCACCCCCCTAATCGATTTGATTTCTCCATTCTCTCTCAGTACTCGGGGGGTGGGGGGTGTTGACCACACAACACGAACACTCTTGCTCTGAGCAAGAGGTCTTCTGTCTAATGAGCTTTGCACATACACTACAGCTCAACTCCACACAAGACTTCACACACAGCACTCTACACTCACAGGTATTTACCCAGAATGGCTAGAGAGATGAAAAAGAAAAAGAAAAAGGAGACAGAGAAAGTCTGAGATGAGACTCCTGGTTAATTGTCCATTGCCCTGGGACTCCGGCTCAACCCATGGCTCATTAGCTAAGAGTTTCGACCTCTACTGACACTCACACAGATGACTGCTGCGTTTTATCCCCTATCTGCCGCTTTTTACAAAGTCATTTATGTAATTAAATATTAACAGTTGTTGTTTTATCACCCGATGATTAGACCCAACGCCTGAAATACTAAACCCAGCAAAGGGAAAAATCACTGATGCCAGAGAGGAAATTAACTGGTATGTCTCAGTGAAATGAAAATTACTTTGTATGAAGTTTCAGTGGGTCATTAACCACTGAATGAGTGATGGGTTTCCCCTGGTGGCATCCATAATAATGTATAACAGAGCGGCAGTAGAAATATACACAGAATCCTATGTTTGACTTCCTTCTTCTATTGTGCTAGCTATCTATTTATTTATTTATTTATTTTTCATTTGTGGCTTATTACTAAACCTCCAAACTTCATTAGAAGAGGTGTTTGGATCACTGTTAATGTTCCAAAATGAAACCAAGCCCAGTGTCAAGCTGTCACAGGACTGAAAATGTTGAATGAACAGTCATCAGATCTTGATGATTATATAACATAATTAAAATATATGAAAAAGTTTGGTGTGATGCTTACATCTTTTGTAAATGTTTTCACATCAGTCTTTGCTCTCAACTGCATTTCAACAGAGCCATAACACACATACATAGATAGATAGATAGATAGATAGATAGATAGATAGATACTTTATTGTCATTGCATATCAAACCACAACAAAACTTGGTCTGTCAGCAATCCTCTCCCTTTAGTAGCATAAAAATAGAGATAAATGAGAACAAAATTGCGTATTATTACACTTGAGGACTAGTTTGGGAGTGCGGGGATATCATGGCTGCAGCAGCTTGTCCACGGCTTAAGGAAGTCAAGGAAAAACCATTTCTCAGTTTGTTTGAGCCTGCCTGAGGGGAGAGTGGTGAACAGGGAGTGTCCAGGATGTCTGGGGTCTCACATGATATAAGTGGCAAAGACGGAGACAAAACAGGGATGGATCTCCTATCTCAAGACAGTTTCCGGTGTCTCGAAGTTGATTTTTAGCCTGTGCTGAAATTATCATAAAATAATGGCTGCCATGCAGGTAGGAAACACAAAGTGAAAATGTGAGTCGTTTTTATACTTCAGACTGAGCCTATTTTACACAAGAGCAGAAGACTTGTAAAAGTTTGTGAGGTAAAGCCCACAATGTGAGATGATTGGTGGCTTGACATTTGGTTAGGCAGCACTCCAGAGGAAGATGATGGCTCATCCAGCACCAAAGTGTTTGCCTGCTCATCATCATTGTGAGTGGAGGCTTTTACTGTGCTTTTTTTTTTTTTTTTTGATAACCATGATGCATTTGAATTGAGCTTGCTGGACCATTTTTATTTATTATGTCTATGTCATATATGTCTAGTGTGATCACTTTATATCAGATACTCAAATAAATATTGTAGAAATGTATTGATTTCTAGTCATAGCGATGGTAAAGTCTTTGTTACTGACACTCTCCCTAAATGGTTTGGAATTGAACATGCAGTTTTTTAAAAACACCCGAGATGTACTGAGCAGGAAAAGGAAACATAAAAATGCTCATGTCATATCTCACTAGCTTTTATTCTGCAGGGCAAGCTGTGTTGAAATGAAAAGGTGACAATGAGCAGTTGTTGAGGGAAACCACAAATCTTTTTACAGGTGTCAGTTTTATCAATACAACACCCTGGAAGGTGAAATTATTGAAAATATAAGGTCAGAAGTCCTTGTATGTCAATGAGGAGTGTCAGAGGAGAATTCAGTGTTCTGCTTTTTTCAGTGATTATGTCCTAAGGTCAATTGTCCTTGGACTTTTGGCAAAAAAATCGAGTGCTATCGTATTTACTGTGTGTACCCTCACAGAGGACAAGTGTAAGCCTTTGATGACACTTCCTGTGTGTATTTTAAAAGACTTTTTAAATAGTGAGTGCCAGCAGCTGCAGATGTCTTCCACTAAAAGAGTAATTTTTCTACTCCCATTCATGCAGGATCAATAATTTTCTTGACCCATCTGGCAACTCCTCTCTATTGTGCCATCTTCGTCCATCTTTCTCCACAATGTAACACATTTTAGTGTGTATCCGTACTGCAGTGTGTTCAAGTAAAGATAAAATGCCCAAAAAAGAAGACTTGTCGATGTCTTTGCCAAAAGGAATGCTATTTGATGTCACATTGAAATAAAGTATCTATCTATCTATCTATCTATCTATCTATCTATCTATCTATCTATCTATCTATCTATCTATCTATCTATTTATCTATCTATCTATCTATCTGTCTATCTGTCTATCTATCTATCTATCTATCTGTCTATCTATCTATCTATGAGTAGTATAATTAATTTATCTAATGATACTGCCAAAGTTAATCTACCTCTATTGTTGCCATCGCTTTTATCCATCCATACTCTGTACAGTTGCTGTAGAGTTGTTGTGTACTGTATGCACAAATGAAAAAAATGAATAGTGATTCCCAGGCAAAGTAAAACTGCTTTATGTCTCATTGGTTCAAAAGTGTCTCCTTTTGACTTGTTAGGACGATTTTAAAACAGC
>NW_019525489.1:716592-811626 GCF_002814215.2 Seriola lalandi dorsalis | reverse complement strand
GTGTGTATCCGTACTGCAGTGTGTTCAAGTAAAGATAAAATGCCCAAAAAAGAAGACTTGTCGATGTCTTTGCCAAAAGGAATGCTATTTGATGTCACATTGAAATAAAGTATCTATCTATCTATCTATCTATCTATCTATCTATCTATCTATCTATCTATCTATCTATCTATCTATCTATCTATCTATGAGTAGTATAATTAATTTATCTAATGATACTGCCAAAGTTAATCTACCTCTATTGTTGCCATCGCTTTTATCCATCCATACTCTGTACCGTTGCTGTAGAGTTGTTGTGTACTGTATGCACAAATGAAAAAAATGAATAGTGATTCCCAGGCAAAGTAAAACTGCTTTATGTCTCATTGGTTCAAAAGTGTCTCCTTTTGACTTGTTAGGACGATTTTAAAACAGCGTAAGTGAGATAAGTGTAATGGATGTGAAGAAAAGGTGCTGAGAGAAAGAAGTCTGTTTTCACCACTTGTGGTTTTAGCAGGTTAAATATTTAAAAAACTTTGTCACAAAGAGACAAAGTGAAACAGACTGAGAAGAAGGCGACCAAACAACGAGAAAATACAGGGGATGGACAGAATAATATAAACGCCTTCCTTACAAATACCAGTGTGTTGAAGCTCATCGTGTTGTTTGGCGATTCACCTCAATGTTTGTGCTTGAGGCTCAAGGTTTGTTGTGCTGCTACAGGCAGATATGCTGGCTTCCTGTCAACGTTGGTGAGAGTCTCGTTGTGACTACTGTTGCACCACCTTGATAGACAACTGCTATTTTTAAATGACAGTTCAGCCAACTTACAGAGGGGCGATGACTCCAGACAGTCACTGTCTCAGTCGCTGTTGCATCAGTTGCAAACATGGAAAAATTATCTAAAATGCAATAGAGAAAACTCAATAATTAGGACTCCTATGCCGAGTAAAACGACTGCATTAACAGAGATAAGAAGTAGTCGAAACACTCATTATAACAGATTTGGGAACCATCAGGGTCCTTAAAGCCTCCAGAAGTGTGACCTCAGGCACAGAACTTCATCATTATGAACTTGTGCTACACTGAGTATTTTCATTTTGTAAGAATGTACACGCGAAGTTTTCCTTGCAAATGTCTATATATGCATATATACATATAGATAAGTATTCACTGCATCAGATTTTTGTTTTATAATAGATATTTCCGTTGCAATTTCCACTGTAAACCACTGAACAAGTTATACTTTTAATTTTTAACTAAGATTTCATGATACCTTTTTGTCATTTCAAAATTGAATTTACTTTATTCTGTAGCCTCATTATTCCGGGAAGGTAAAAAAAAAATACCATTTTCTCTTTTAATTTTCATTTTGTGTTAAATTATCCTCCTATAGCAGGAGAAGAATAAAGAGAGAAGCAATAAAAGTGAGAAGAACTCTATCTTCTATTGTCATTCACATTACCGGTGCTGGACTTGGCAGCCTAATATTCAAGTTAAATACAGTCGTGTAGGTCTTGTATAATGGAGCGTGACTCTGAATGGAGACAGAAGACGGATAATGAATGTGGATGAGAGAGAGCAAGAGAGAGAAAGAAGAAGATGGAAATGCGGCAACACTTCAGGAGTGAAAGAGGACGTCGATCCTTGAAATGCCTGCCTTCATTCAGACACAACCACTCACAGACTTGTCAGGCTAATACTCATGTTAAATACCCCCAGTGAGGGAAAGACGAGAGGGAACCAGGATGAGAAAAAGAAGCAGAAGAAGAAGATTTTAAATGAGACAGACTCCAGAAGAAGCATGAGTGGGAGACACGGATAAGAGAGTAAGAAAAGCAAAGAGACAAGTCTGTGCGGAGACGCCTATTCAGCCAACCACGTGGACTTGTCAGACTAATAGTCATGTTAAATACAGCCTCAGAGGCAGTGCATTGTGAAGATTGACTGCCGTATCTAGGCCATCATAAAGAACCATTAAGACTGGCTAATAAAGAAACTCCCCTCAGCCCAGAAAATGAAGTCATCATAGCAGTTAGAGGATGGCCTGAGGCGGGGATGAGAACAAGAAGATGGAAAGAGGGGAGTGAGAAAATGAAGAAGGGAAATCAGGGAGATAGAGAACAGAAGAAGAGAGAGAGAGAGAGAGTAGAAGTGAAAGACAGAGGAAGTGTGTGTGTGTGTGTTTGAGCAGAAGAGAAAAGACGGTGAAAGAACAAGAACAAACTGTCCCAGAGGACCACTCATCCAGGATCTAATATAGTCGTATTCCCTCTGTATGTCTGTTAATTACTTCCTCTGTAACCATAACGGTGAAAAGCCCGGGCTGGTAGGAATACCTGGAAAATGAACTGCAAGCAGAGCGAACTGTATCTGGGTTAATTACTTTATCTGTTCTTGCGACGACAAAGAGCGGCGCTTCTTGCCGACTGCCTCAAGCGTCTGTTCAACATCGTGTCACAGAATTTCACAAAATGAGCATGAACTCACAAAACATGTTAAAATATGTGAAGATAATGTTCATCCACAATCAATTTAATAATAGAACAAAGTTGGCAAATTGTTTTCTCTTGTCTGTCAAATACGACAGAGGGGCAATGATAATGGTTTATTAATTGAAACAGTATCATAAGTTGTGGATGGCGTAAGACATAACTTTTAAAGAGAGAATGGTTGGAGATTGGAGCTGAAGACAAACACAGTATTTTCTGTATTTTTTTTACAAAACATTTTCATTTCAGTGCCCTGCTTGTAGTCACCTCTGCTTTGTGTCGTATTTTTGTGGCAGGAAAACTTTCTTTTGGATGCAGAGATTAGGTTGTTTATTTCCTTCTCAGGTTCAGTTTACAAACATGAAATAAATGATATAAATCAGTAAAAAGTATGACAATCTTTCACCTAATCTTAACCAAAGCGCTTTTGTTGCCTAAACCCTGGTCTCTGGTGTCGCAGTCCTGCACTTTGTACACCTGCCATCCATCCTGACCGCCTCCCTGTGTCTCCTGTACAGGAGATTCATTAGCTCACAAAAATCATTGCCTGTGAACATACTCCAGGCAGTGATTAACATAATTTATAGGAGGCAGGGTTGACCTAACCTCATGTGAGCCCTAGTGTCTGGTGTCTAAGTAGTCTAGTATTTAGACAAAACACAACCACACAAAACCTTATAATGTAGGTGTACGGTAAAATAGAATAACAAGACAGGAGAACATGTGTAGTTTTCATCTTTGTGCTTCTAAGTTAACTGAAATACATCTAACATTTATGTTTTTCAGTTTCTTGTTACTTGGTGGCTGACAAATTTAGCGATACCACATATCATCTAAAATCGATGATAATTTTACCAATTTTAATGAGACTGGGCTGCTTGATTCTGGCCAACCCCACCCTCCAGTTTGGGTCTGTGTCAGGCGCGCATAATTTGCTTTCATTCACTCCTTCCTTTCCCTACAATGCGTCTTTCTGCATGCCTCCATACCATTTTCCTGCCTCTTCTTCTCCCTGTCAATGAGAACTGATCTTATACACAACAATATTCTGACAATAATCTCTGCGGAGCGCAACATAAAAGAGAGTGTGAGTTTGAAAGAGATGGAGGCGGAGTGGGAGTGTGTCTTAACAATACAGCGTTTTATTATAATGTCAAACACAAAGGACTACATAAAAAGGAATATTACTTGGACCAAAAGCATATTAGGCAGAAGTCGATTTCATGGAGTGGGTGGAAAATGTCACTCGAACTTAATTTATTCTAACCTGAAACATCTAAGCTGACTGGTGTGCTCAGTTTCCCTTTTTAAAAACAAAGGTTGTAAGATTAATTGATTCTTCAATAAAAACACAGAACAGGAAACAGTTTTATTCATTTAATTATTTGATTTTCTGTGCAGATGAAAACTGGACAGATTGATCACAATGCTGCAAGATTGTATAAAGATTAATTAAGTGAATATTTATACTTATACTTTTGCAACCTATCTCTTACCAATATCGGCCCTGTGGAGGCAGGAGTACTTTCTCTCTGACAGCCAAGATGAGTCAAAGGCTGTCATGCTTGTCTGGTGGGTGCAGCTGTAACAGCAGGAGAGCTACCAGTGCTACAGCCAGCACCGGCTCCTCACCACGATCACCAGATTGTGTGCATTTAAAAATGCTGATGTTTGGCTTGTCTTTGAGACGTTTGGAGTTGATCTCTGTCTATCTTTGGTTTTAGAGGGATTTATAACACAGCTTTTATTGCATTTAACGTAATGAGCTGTCAAACTACCTCTCTGCTACTCCACTGTGTGTTTGTGTGTGTGTGTGTGTTTGTAAGGAGAAGAGAGAAACGCCAACTTAAATGACAATGACAGCAGAGACTCTCATACTGAATGTAATGAGTGCACATAAATTAAGTAAATAATATATATATTTTTTCTTTCTTTGGTTTCTTGTGAGGGTGTTGGATCACATTGGCAATTGTACTGGATTTTGTACAAATCCAACCAAGGAGGGTAAAATACTGGTTTTTTGAATGGTTGCCTCATCCATGTTACCGTGCAAAGATGGATCCACATGTATAGTGCTTCTGTAGCATCAGAAAAGCTTAATCTTCACCACGGTGACACATGATCTCAAGTTATCTCTGATCAGTTAAAGGCCAGAAAGCAAACTGCAAAGAAAATGACATATACAGGTTAACATACAGTGTCAATCAGCGACAAAGTGGCTGTAACATCTCAGCAAATTATCGTTTAACAGGAAGAGATCGACACAGACCACATTCTCACTACCTCTTAATTGCGAGATAAAGATTTACTCACATTTTCACACTGATATTAGCACTTCTGAGAGGAAACATCTGGGTCTCAAGGTTTTCGCTGATCGTCTTTCCTCAGAAACCACTTATGTATTTATTTACTCTCATTCATAATTTACCCCAGGGCAGGTAGCTTTCAGATCCCTCAGATGGTTAATATGCGTTCAGAAAAACATTAAGTCTGCATAAGGTACTGTAGTTCTTCTGGATTTTTTTTTCTTGTTAGCGTTTCTTTTTTTTTTTTGGCCTCAATTTGGATTTTGTGGCTCCGCTCACAATCAATGTGGTGGCCAGCACTCAACCAAAACCTCAAATTTAAAACATTCAAAAACATACCATTGTGTATCACATGTACATTTTTCTAAAGTAAATGGCTTTTAGATTCATTATTCATATTACATTTCAAGGACATGTAACTTCAAAGCCCATCCTGTCAACGCAATTACTGGTCTAATCAAAGCTTTCAATTTCATCTTAAACAGTCTTTTATTACCATAAAATCTAAAATATCTGAAAAACTTAAACTGTGGATAATTATGGCCTAACCACTAAACATGTACATAGTTTCGGACGATTGATACTGTAATCAGCAGCGCTGTGTTCAGAATATGTGCCGCCTCACTTAACTGGCAGTATTAGTTGACTGGTAATTGTAGAAATGCTTGCAGACCAGTCTGTGGATCCAACAAGTGTTTCCATCTGGATGCTGAGGTCTCTGAAAACCACTTTAATCTTGCATGTCTGATCAGTCCTTGAAGTGAAGATACAAAATAAAGCTCTTGTGATGCCAATAAAATACACTTAAGTAATTAAACAACAGATATTTTATATCTCTATTCAAGGAAGGTGTGCAGGAATATTAAGCTGTTAAATCACTAATTTCACACAGTTGTCAGAGAAAGAGGAAGTTTGTGAGTGAGAGAGACAGAAGGGTGAGATTGATTAAATGGAATGAAAACACTGTGAAAGTTTGGGATTTTCTGGAAACTTCTTCCCTTCCCCGATTTCCCTGCCAGAAGAAAACACATCAGCTCGTCCTACTCTTACAGTTTGCTGGGAATGTTTATTGAAACTTATCATTTAGGCAAACAGAAGTGTCAAGGAAAGTAAAATGAACAAAAATAGATAAATAAAAATAAAAAAACCCACATGCTGTTTTTTCTTTCAATCTTTTTTTCTTCACCTGCTCTTCTCCCTCTTCTCTCAGTGTCTCTTTCCCTCTCTCCATCTCCACACTGTTGGAGGAGAACAGGGATCAGGAGACCGGGAGCTGTCTACAACTTCTATAACACAAAGACAAAGTAAACCAGAGTTAACAAATGCACATGCACATGCACAAGCCTATACAAACAAACACATATATACACATCCACAATATGACTTACTGCTAAAACAGAAAAACCAAAAAGCTACTGTCTCTATACCTTAAGAATATGTCCTACTTCATCCTCTTTTATCTACCAAAACACAAATATTCTTCTGTGCATCCTCAGTTATGAACCGTGTTACACAAAGCTGCCTGGAGGAATGCACCAACATCCTATATCTCTTCTTAATTCTTTGTTGAATTTATTGCGGTGGGGCAGCACAGCTCCAGTTCTTACAGGAGAAAAAAGTATGATAAAGAAGCACTCTATAAGGACACTGTGTGGGTCAAAACAATATCCTTAAGCCAAATACAATTCAATAGTTACTGCACATGAGGAAAAACAAATTCCATAAAGAAAATGGAAAAGGTCTGCTATAAACTCACTATACAACAAGTGATTGCTTGACATATATATTAACAACTTTCTCTTTCAAATGAGAGCCGTGCAGTGAGTGACCTGAAGGTTGCCAGTTCACATCTCAGATTGTCATGGGAGGGAAAACACCAGAGACATAATCATTTCTGCTGAGGTCCATGCACACCCAGCTCATCCTCCACAGGTCCAGACAGGTTAAAGCTACACTCCATCTGTGAGAGTGGCCCATTTGTCAACTTACTCATTAGGTAATGGGCTCATTCTGTAGACACCGATACATCCTTGTGTCCCAAATTGATCGTTCAGCCCTCTTTTGCAAATTACCTACATTATGTGTTGAGTAACGGCCTGCAATTTGAATTAAGTATTTATGACCAAGTAGGTCATATTTTATATTCAGCCTGTTTGTTATTAGCTGCACCTCCACATGTTTTTAAAAATATTTCCATTAATGCCAAATGATAAGCGATTAGGTTTGGCACAGACAAAAGAAAAAGGTCTTTCTAAACATCGCAAGGTAATAATAATAATATACATTTTCACTTTTTGTCTGAAAAACTCCCTCACCTACTTGAATAAAAAACACTGATGTATAATAGATACCAATGTTTGTTTTGATGCAGATCTATGGTGGCCCTGAGAGCTCAGTGCCCTGCAACTTAAAAAAACACATGCAAATAGACAAAACACAAACAACTTCAGAAAACATCTTCATCAATTTGACAGTGCAATTACACTTTTTAGGTGTTGGGGTATATGTTATTGAAGTGAATGCAACTTTATTGTCTTAAAAACTCCAACTGTACACTCTCCTTATGGCTTGGTTGGTTATTCTCACAGTTTCCCCGTTGCATTCTTCCAAACCTAAGTGAATCACTAGACAAATTTATTTGTTTGATTTATCACTAAGCATCGTCATCATAAGCAAAAGCCCCAAGAATCAACCAGGAACATACTCAGCTTATTTTCTCTAACATTGTGTTCAGTGTCATCCTCCTTCAGGGCTCTGGGGGCTCTTCTCTGCCCAAACAGGACACGCCTTAATTCTCCTAAGCACCGTGCATGACAAACACTCTTGCACACAATCAAATGCCTGAATGAACAGAAAACCTAATCTTGCATGACCAGACGAGTGTCTCTTCAAGTTCAGTGAGTTTGGAGAAATCCAAATACAAAAACTGGTTAAAAGACAAGAGCTGAGACTTCGTGAGTTGCTGATGTAACTTAAACCAGTAGAATGATAATGCAACAGAGAACTTGTTTGCGCCCAACCAAAAAACCGATCAAAGGCGCCGCTTCGACAGTAGAAAGTGAGAAAGTTCGACAGGAAAGGGCACAAATCATGGAAGTAAAGATGGAACAAAGTGCGAGAACGTGACATGAAATGGAGAAAGAGGGATGAATACAGAGACTGTATTGAGTCGGCTTGTATTGTGTTAGAGGGGGGACAGTTAAATTGAACACAAACTTGGTCTTTCAACATTCAGACATCACATACCCCTTCATTTTTTACTCTGTATGTAACAGTGATACAAACAGCTTCATTCTGAAATGTTTGTCTTGGATGTTGCTTTTGCATTTCAAAGTAAAAGCTGAATTTCAGATAAAGATAAAAGCTTGAGATATGATCAACATTATCTGACACTGGAGAGTAAGTCATCAAGTCCTCCTAACTGAGATCTCAGTGCTTAAAGTTTGGTTAGGTTCAGGCACAGAAACAACTTGGATAGGTTAATGGAAAGATGGTTTGGGTTTCAAAAGACTTTTCTAAGGTTTGGAAACATTGTGGTTTGGGTTAATATGAATACTTTGTTGTTAAGGTTATGGGACACCGGGTTAACAAATGAGAAAATGGCTAAATGGATAAATGCTGGCCGGTTAGGACTATGACCTCTGTCTTTTTTCTTTTTGAATATGTAACACCCTGTCATTGTTGTGACATAAGAAGGTTTGTGGAGAATAGTGACACAGTGAAAAGAAGACACCATGCAATAGAGAAGAAGAGACAGTGTGAGTAGCAAAGAAGAAGAAAGATAAGAGTATTTAGCCCATTATTTCCATGGGCTAGGTCAAAATGAATAAGAGTCAGTGAGAGAATGAAAAGTCGTCTTCAAAGACCGGAGAAGACTCGGCTATTATTCTCTGTCTGAAAAGTGACACTCCACTCTAAGTGTTCCGCTTTAGGATGGCCTTGGGAGGTTAGAACCATGAATGTCAAAGTTGATTTCACACTCTGTAACTCTCTGGACTATGTGATAGATGTGGCCGCTGTGCGCGCATATACATGCTGACACGCCGACACACAAAAATGTCTGCGTGAACACATTCTGTATGCATGCAAACACACAGACATGCAGGGAAACGATGCGTGCATGAAGACGCGGACACACGCGGGCGATACACAGAGGTGCATGTATGCACAAATAAAAAGGCATAGGCAGTAACACATGCACATATTCATACTCACACGCACACACCAGGCAGAGATTATCCAGCATGGCAACCAAGGTCAAGCACCATCATTTATATATAGCTCGCCAAGAAGTGCTAGATCTCAAAATAATTAAAGGTACACTCACGCAGCTTTGCCTAAAATTTAAAAACAAGACATCACATGTTCATTCGAGCCAGTAGGTGGATTTGTTTACCTTCAGAAAGAGACAGGCTATGCTACCTTTCAAAAATTGAGATCCATTCCTTTTAAAAAAAAAAAAAAAAGTTAGATCAGTTAGATCTGTTGTTTTAACTAATGTGACACATTTCTTGTCCAATACAATGATTTATTCTGTGAAAAAGCAGTGGCAGGACAAAATGGAGACAGTGTTGATGAGATGAGAAACTCGATCTCATCAGTTCAAAACATGAAAAATCAACCACCAACATATGGCCAGCCAACACACCTTTGGCTGTATGTCACCAGCTGCCGATGATGAACTGTTATGTATGACAGACTGTACATATAAGGGGCAACAAAAACAGCTCCTGTACTGAATTCTATTTAGAAAATTACATTTTAATGGCAACAAATGCACAAATGTTACTGTCAGCATCCTACTGCGGACAGCATGAATGAGTGTTTACAGATGATAGCACATCAATGACAAGTGTATAGCACTGCTGTTGACCACATCATGTTGAATGTAATAATGTGACTGTGAGGCAGAACAACACCCTGAGGTTATAAAGAAATAAAACATTTTTCGGATTGATTGGAAATTTTTGAAAATACTCTACATTGTACTCTGAATTGAAATAGAAACTATTATACATATTGTCTATCAGGAATTTCATCGAAACTTGTTTTGTTACAGTGAAACTGTTACAGTTGTGATTGGATGTTAAATTGATGTTTCTTAAAGAGAAAACAGAATAATATGTAGTTCCTCTTTATCTTATTATAAACAGTCAGTGGTGCGTATTGGCTCTGTAGTAGGAGTTTTTGATAAGTGCTTGGCAATTAGTCATAAGTGCTGTTTGCTGATAGTGGCAGATTACTGCTGCTAGAACCAAAGTGCTCACTGTCTTTCAAATTATCAGCAGAAAATGTGGTGGAGGCAGCTATTTCTTACTCAAAATGCAGAACGGCTGAGATTTTTATTTTTTGAGATCTACTCAAGTAAATAAACCTTGCAACAGAGCGCAACACAGTGGTGAACCTTCATATACTGGCATCATCTGTGATGGATAATCTGTGAAGGATAATTAACAAAGGACTTGCAGAACTCAATGTTACTCCACAAAGCTTTGACCAAATATTATTCTGATGTTACTGGAAGTGTTCTGTCATGACTCAGGTTTAGGAGGACTCAATATCACAGCCCTGAGTCAGCACACAAAGTTCAAAATGGTTCACTTTTATTAAGCTGAACAGATGAACCAGGCAAAAGGAGCAGACAAAGGCCAAATCCTAACAGCCAGGTGCTCTAAAACAAGCAGGCAAGAAAGGCAAGAAAGGCTACAGTGTGGAAAGCTCAATAGACGATCTGACAGGGAATCAGTGGAAATGGGCCAGTGTAAATACTAAGAGCTGATTAGGGAACAGGCAACAGTTGAGCAGGCCGGGGTTTACTGCAGAGCAGGGGACGTTGTAAGGTTTTAAAGAGTTGGTAATATGGAAAAGACTGGAAGAAGATAAATGAATGTATGTATGAACTGTGACAGATTTCTGCTTTTAAGGTTGAGAGAGAAACATTCTTGGGTCCCAGACCTTCTGCGTTACGTGTTTCTGCTGCCATTGACAGCCTCTGTTCTAAACAGATAAACTGTGGCATTGCATTTAAAAAAATTTGCATGTTTAGGCTGTTTGTTTACGCTCTCTATTCTCTTATCTCTGAGATCGTATAAATCTATGAACCTAAAACAAAAAAAAGGTAATATCATAAATTCTTCAGATGTTGGAGACACTTTTGCATGTGTACAATTTGCGATGCCATTATCATCAACATAATCCTACAAAGCTTTACCGTTCATTCTTGACATTAGAAGCAGCAGTTGATAACGCAATCCCAGCTCAAGATCCACTTATTCTGGAACTTTTGACCATATCAAACTGTCCTTATCAGCTGTCATGAAACTTTTGAAACTTTCCATTATTTCAAGAGCTTAAAGGATTTCTCCTCCTCTGTCTGTGAATTTTCTTTTTCTTTGCCTTGGAAAAATAGTAAAAATATATCTCAACTCACTTGTTCCAGAGCTTTTGATCGTATCACACTGTCTTCATCAGGATTCTGCTGTATTTTCAAAGGACTGCTTAATGGGAAGTAAGTTCCTTGGCGTCTTCTTGCAAATGAATTGCCCAGCCATTAGTTTTAGAAGTGTAAACATGTAATCACAAGAAATTTTGAGGTAAAATTGGTGGTAGTGATATTCTTCTAGGCTGCATAAGAATCCCCTTCAGTCATTGTGACTGTGCATATTTGGGGTGACCTGGCGGAGATGGTTTTCCATGGTTGGTGGGTGCACTGCAGCAAAATGTGAACTTGTAGGAGGATAAAGAAGGTTCTTCCAGTTAGTCAGCTTTTGTTGCAGTGTCAGTTTTGAGCTGATGGCATCAAAATAAACTCAAACTTTGCTTTGTGGTTCTACACAGACTGTAATTAAAAGAGGCGGGCAGGAGAACAGTATCAGAGTTTATGGAATACATCACATGAAACATGAAAAGCACATGTTCTCCACTTCAGCCTTAACATCTTCATTACGTAGGAAGCAGGTTTGACATGCAGATTCCTGAGAAGGTCACAACAGATAAAACCAAGCAGTGCAAGTTAACAAAAAGACAGACAGGTGACTCAGCGCGACATGGTGACCCACTTCCTGCTGACACATACAACATGGTCACACTTGACATTTTCAGGGTGAGATAATTTATAAGCCCTCGCAGCGCAGATAGTATCTCAGGAATATGTCACGTAGCAGAGAAGAGGACCACTCAGTTGCTGACTAAGGCCTGTGACTGTGAGAGGCGAGAAGCAGAAGCTGTTTCTGAAGATACATTAATTCTAATTCCTTCAGGAAACACTGGCATCTTTATATGCACACAGCATTTTAAACACCAACTCACATCCTGCTTAAGGCCATTTCTGGGTATTTCAGGATGTGGGCTAAATCCAAAATTACAGCTATTGCCATGAGAAGAAAATGACACAAACCAGGGAGGTAAAATGTAAATAAAAATAAAGATATCAGCATATTTCTCTTCACTATGAACACACACGTCTTTTGATTGCATGTTTTTTTTTTTGTTCTAATTTTGTGTACACACAACAGTGTTAAATGTTCATGTTGTCATATTATGTTTATTCAGTTTTGTATCAGTAGGGTTTTGTTTTAATAATTTCTCAATTTCATAATTAATGTTGTTTTGTACCTGAGGAAACAGCATCAGTGAATGGAGAGCTTTTATGAACTGAGCACATAATCGTACACCAGCTTTTTAAACAACAGTTCTTTGATATTACAAGTAAATTGCCAGAAGGGTAACATGCATGTAAGAAAAAAAAAAAAAGAAGTTCAGAAATACAGATGAGTGAGGTATTAAAGGAAAAACCTGGATAAATGAGTGGAGAATTATAAGAAATGCAGATGCTTCCACACAGGTGCACTGCATGGTGCAATTAAACAGTTAAGATCCAGTCTTGCTCTGTGGCCAGTTGATTCTGATTTTCTATGAAGATGAAAAGAGGAAAAGATCTAAGTGACTTTGAAAGAGGGTTCATTTTTGGGGCACAGACAGCCAGAGTCATAAAGACTGATTAGCTGGTGAAAAGTAAAGTGACATCTGCATTTAAATCTAATGGAAAGTAAATAGGGAACTGAGGTTGACGATTCACATGTGATAACCATGATGCGCGTACATTAGTGCGATATGTAGGGGAAAACAGAAGAGCATGTTCTTCTTCAGGTGACTGACAATGTCAATGCAGGAACGTGATCAGACTGTGTCAGCAAGAACAGTCCGTCCACAGTTACACAGAGAGGGATATTACAGTGCTGCAGTGCATAAACCCCTCATTACAAAGATGGATGCACATGTGAGAGTTCAGTGGTGCAGAAACCATCAGCTCTGGTCTACAGAGATGTGGAGAAAAGTGATATGCTAAGATGAGCCATCCTTCACCATATTCTCCACAAGAAGGTGAGTGCACCAAAAGAACAGTATACAGACCTGAGTGCCTGACCCCTATAGTGAGGGGAAATGGTGGCTCAGTTATGCTGTTTGGTATATTTTGCTTGCACGGTTTGGGTCCACCTGTTGCCTGAGAGGGAAGTGATCACCTTTATCCTATGATGAAACATTTCTATCCTGATGGGAGTGGTCTCTTCCAGGATGACAGTGCCCCCCTCCATGGGGCACGGAGGGGGTCACGTAATGGTTTAATGAGTATGAAAATGATGTGAATCAAATGTTATGCTTCACTGTCTTCACATTTATGGGAGATTTTGGACCATCACCGTCATCAAATCACCTAAGGAGGGAAAATCCTTTAGAAGAATGGTGTCCATTCGTCCAGTAGAGTTTCAGAGATTTGTAGAATCAATGCTGAGGAGCATTGAAGCTGCTCTGGCAGCTTTTGGTTGCCCAACAGCTTAATTTGTCACCAATCTGTAGATTTCCGTGATTCCACATGAGTGAAGATTACTATCATCTCACCAGGGTTCTGTAACACAAACAGGCTCATACAAATCAGCCTCATATAATACAGGTCGTCTTTAGTGTGTCCAGACTATTATCCATCTCTCAATGTGATTCTCTTTCTTCCTCCCTCCCACTGCTATTTACTCTCTCATCATGTTGATTTCCTCTCCTCTCTTTCACTGCCTTTGTCTTTCTTCTCTGTGTCTCACCCCCCCTTTGTAATGTCTCCCTCCCCCACTATTTCTCCCTCTTTCTCTCTCCTGTCCTCCCACTCTCTCCGCTCCCCTTGGTCCAGCCATCACCCCTGTCATTCAGAGGCACAATGCCACTCTGCTTGTTTCAGTAATAGGATAGTCCATTATCTGCCTGTGTCTGTTCAACAAGGTTCTCCTGTCATACATTTTCCTCTCCTCACCTTCACATCACGCAGGAGGAAGGAGCGACGGAGGGATGATTAGGAAGAGGAGAGAAGCGAGAGAGATAGGGCGTAAAGATAGGACGAGTGTGTGAAAATCACTCTGAGAGTGAGACCTCCTCCGTCTCTCCATCTTTCAGTCTGTTTCATCAGTTGATTGCCCCTATCAGAGAGATTGAAGGAGGCTCCATCTCTCTGTCTGACCATCTCAATAATGCTGCGGCAACTTGACTAGCTTTTCATCACCAACCATGGCTTTCCACTCAAATTTTAGTTTTTTCTACTGTAGCTCTTATTTAACCAGGGGAGTTGCCAAAGATAACATCCTTATTTAAAGCCTCAGCTTGGGGATAATCTGTAGGAGCGAAAACATGAACACACCTGAGGACAGTGTTGTAGTCTCACTGCAGTCGACTTCCATTCAGTTTAAGTGCACCTTTGGTATCATTTAGGATATTCTTGTTTTCAGTGTGCCACACTCATAGGCCAACAAAAAAAAAAATAAAAATAAAATAATAAACGTGAATTATGCTTCAACAGTCATTTCATTCCAGATATTATTTTAAGAAAACTGCTCCACATTATTTAAATAGATGCTCTAGAGATTAATAACCAACACTTTGAGTTTTAATATGTTTCTTTTATATTACAAAAGAGAATGAAACAGTAGTTACAACATGTATTTAAGGGAATCTAACGGGAACTATACAAGGATGAGCGGTAACATTACAACCAGTCTCAGACGTGGAAGCAAATAACGTTGATTAGAAGGATTATTTGTTTGTTCCTGTAGTCAACATGTTGGATGTAGGAGAAACAGGCAGGTGTAAAGACCTGAGGGGGCCAAATCGTTATGGTTAGACAGCTGGAGAATCTCTGAAATTGCCTGGCTTGTGGGGTGCAAGCAGTCAGCAGTGGTCTGAGGAGGGACAAACCATGAACCACCGCTGAGGCTATCTCATCTGGTCTGAACAGACAGAAGGGTGACTGTTGCACAAGGTTTAGCAATTTGTAATAGGCAATATAGTAATAGTTATGGGAGGAACATGTCACAGCACACAGTGCATCGCACCCTGCTGTGTATGGGGCTGCATAGCCACAGACCAGTCCGTGTCCATTCTGGTTGTAATGTTTTGGCTCATCAGTGTACTGTTGAAGCCTCTCTGTATCTTTGGAAATGATGTGTGTAATTTACTTTATTCCAGCCAGTCAACATGAGTCAAGTGCCAAGGCAGGAAGCCAGTCAGCCAGTCAGCCAGTCAGCTGTGCAGGCAGTGTGTCAGCTAAGTAGCTAAAAACTTTGACGGTCATCCACACTGCTGACCTTTAGTGGATATCAAACCTGTGTTCCTACAAGCAGATTTGTTCCGTTCTTTTTGGGGAAAAAAAGTCAGCCACCCCTTTACCCAACACTCACTCGGTGACCTAGCCGGACAAAGATTTGGCCAATCAGCCCAGCCAGAGCCTGAACTACGAATAACATGGTGGACTTTAAGTCCTAATTACATGCAGATATATTATGAGTCCATATCTGCCAGGAGGCCCATTAGTCTCCTACACTGGCACCCAGTAAAACAGCCAGTCAGACTTGTCTAAGGGAATCAGCTATTTTTTTTCATTCATAATCAAATATATATATCCCATTTATATATATATATATATATATATATATATATATATATATATATATATATATATATATATATCCCAGTTATATCAGCTGGCCAATTAAGAAAACAAGCCAGCCAGACATCATAGAATATATCTCTTCATAGACTTAAAATTGTTATTTCCACTGTAATGTGTTACTAATTTCAGCCAGTCGGTGACTCATCCTGTCGGCCAATCAGCCAGCTAGTCACTGTGTGCAGCCAGCAAACTGATCTGCAATATTGAGCGATGAGATATTCCTGGCCCTACATGTTAAAACTTTTTATTTCCAGGCTAATATATTAGGAATTCAGCAGCTAGATAAATCAGTGCCACTGAATTCCATATTAATAATAATCACATCACCCAGAGAGCCTAGAATGACTTATGATTTTATAGATGGATTATGCTGCATTTTATTGCTGTAAGTGAGCTGTGTGTTTGTGTGTGTGTGTGTGTGTGTGTGTGTGTGTGTGTTTGTGTGTGGGAGAGAGATAGAGAGAGATTAAGTGCATCCAGTTCTGCACCCTAAACATCTATGTAGTCAAATCACACACACACACACACACACACACACACACACACACATATATACAGATTTATTGTTAATGGGAGCTTTACAGTAGGCATCCATTCCAAGCAACAGGCATTAGAATGACAGTGGATGTATTAGGCTTCAATAAGAGAGAACGCCAAAGTGAGAGAGAAGGAATAGAAGGAGAGTGCAAGACAGTGGGAGAGAGAGACGAAGGTAGAGAAAATATTTTCCAACCTTTTGTCAGAGTTGCTACTTGATCCTGGAGACATCCAGAGACTTCTCACCATTCACCAAACACTGTATTTTCAAACTGCATGCAGAAATATAAAAAATGCATGAGTGAATTTGTTTGACTTTAGGCAAACAAGGAAAACAGTTCTCCAAAAATCTAATCACTGAGCTCAAATCTCAATTTTAAGCTGTAATGGTTGTATGAAGAATAATTCTGGTTTATATGATTTTGTTCTTGTCTGGACACACTAAAGATGACCTATATTTTTTGTTAATTGTGACCAAAGAATCTCAGAGATCTAGGTACAAAGAGGTCAGACGGGGGAAGATCATTTTGCCAAACTATTTAAATCCCTTTATTTGTAGGTCAAAGTGAGTTTACCCATAATGCCAGTAATAATCCCTCCCTGCACATAAACTCTACGCTACTACATCAGGTCACAGCTGACTCAGAATCCTGATCTGTAAACTTTATTTATTTATTGTTTACTTAACAGGGACAATGCACAATACATTTATTCTACCAGATAAAGCTTTCAGCTAATTTTCATCTGTGCTCCGTGGGTGGATGCCCCCAATGATGTGCAGGTTGTGGATAAGAGTTGTGTCTGGTGAATTAATATCTTACACTTTGAAAAACACTTATGATAAAACATGAATACAAACATCTGAAAACAAAAGAAAAAAAAGACAAAACTAGTCCCCGACCAGGGAGTATACCGTCACCCATCTCATCAATAATTACATTGGTGTTTGTTTAAAACCTGAAGCATCATCTGTGTTTATTTCCCCATCAACTTCCTTATAGCAATGTCACTTTGTTCCCACATCTCACCAATCAACTTTATGAATGCAGTGTTTTAAATACTAATAGGAAAGATGTAAGTATAATAATATCACTCTCCAATCGATGGATGGTTGTTAAGGGCTGCGGTTGTACCTCCATCATTCTTCAGATTGTTGTTTCAGCCAGTTTGGTATTTAACGTTCAAGCCCACTTAGAATTGTTTGTTCTAAGTTTTTCCTCGTGTTTTCTTTGAGCTAATCTTTGTTTTCCTGTGCTCCAGAATCACAGCTCGCCGGCCTGCTTGCTCACTCTTCAACTCCATACCACCTGCTACCTCCAGCCTGCCCTCGCGCGTTCCCCTTTGCCTAGCCTTTCCTGCCATCCCTCATCACCCTCCTGCCCTCTGCCTCAGCCAACTTCCTCCCTGTTCACTCCACTTCCATACCCCACTACTCTTTCTATAAATCTTCCTCTCAAAGAACACAATTAGTCATTTTTATCTGTCACCTGCACAAAAACTTTAATCCTGTTTTCATATGACACTAATGACTCAAGTAACCTTTCTCGATCTAACTGGCAGATGCAGTTAACCTGGGTCACAGTATTGAATTGTGTTGATGGTGTTTCCATTGAAGGCTGCAATCAGTGTCTGACATGTCTGTGGGTCAATAGGTCGCGCAGATGAATGGGGTGATATTAGTGCTGTGCTGATACATTTTACTCAAAGTTGTTGATGCAGCTGTAGTCACAGAGCAAGTATTTTTCAGCATCAATGCATCTTATAATATGCTGCACCTTCCCCTGGCATCACTCCACATTTGTTTGTTATCCCTGTGGCTTCGCTGACAATGATAAAGAGGCGTTGCAGTATATTTTTCATTTAGCCTTTGCCTCTTTACACCATCTGCTGTTGCCACACAAACTTTTCGTGTCAGGAGCAGCCTGGTGGGTTTCTTGCCAAACTCAGTCCGGTGATAAACAATGTAAAATACACTGTAGTGACAAAAAGTAGCTGCCAAACCGACTGTAAGTCCAATTTGTTTACAGTAATTACAGCCATCTCTAGAAATGAATGGGTGAATGATGAAATGCTGTTAGATTTATCATTCACATAAAAACTGCGGTAGCTAGTTTGTCTCAACCTGCACAAAGAAGGTGTTTATGCAGTAAACAATGTTTTGTCTAATCAGAAAGGTTTGATATATTGCAAAACACATTACTGAATGTGATTCAGAACTGGAAAAAAGGAGAGTGAGCACGATTCATGTTGCTCACGCTGCCCGTTTTCTCTGCCAGCCCCTCCAGTACGAGTTGAGTCTTCTCACACTGTTGGTGCAAAGTTGACACTCCATATATATATGTGTGCGTGTGTGTGTGTGTGTGGTTTCTGTGTGTGTGTGTGTGTGTGTGTGTGTGTGTGTGTGTGTGTGTGTTAGGTATGAATCATAGGCTTTTGTGTGGAGATGACAGTTTGGGAGCTTAGCAAGAGGAGGAGGAGACGAACGCAGAGGAGAGAGGAGAAAACTGACGAGGGGAGGGGAAGCCTCAGGACACACATGGAGCAATATATTTCCTCCTTCCTTTATTCCTTCTTTCCTTTCCTCAGTCTCCCATGCACACATACACGAGCGCACACTCACTCAGTCAGTCAGTCCCAGTAGACACTCTCCAGACGAGATAAGGCTGAAAGACAGACAGGGGTCACACTGTATTAGCTAGCCGCAGGGAAGGGTGTGTGTGTGTGTGTGTGTGTGTGTGTGTGTGTGTGTGTGTGTGTGTGTGTGTCTGTGTGTGTGTGTTTGTGTGTGTTTGCGCGTGTGAGAGAGAGAGAGGAAGAGAATAAAATAGGTCCACAGCACAACATTAGCAGTAACTAGTTACAAGTATTTTCATGATAATATGTAGAATATGAGAAGATAACAATTCCTCATATCTGAATGACAAAACTTGTTAGTGGGCTCCACAATGACTCATCAGCATCTCCACTGACACCTCAAAAGTCATGGTTTGGTTAAGTCCAGACTACTAAAACTACTTATATAAGCTTAGGGAATGAATGTCTCCATGGTTAAAACACTCTCACTTTCTGCCTAGCAACATATGTATAAGACAAACTACCAATCACAATGGTACTGAACGTTGCCATTGAATCTAAATCATATGCTGCAGAATCATCTAATACATACAGACATGATGCCTTGGAATATGGGGCTGCTTTGTATTCAAGCACCTCGTATTTCCCCTCAGAGGTTTTTATAGCAGTGTAATGTCATCATGCACCTTCATCTCTGCTCCAGCAGAGAGGACATTATTCACACAAATGTTGTTTTCCAGGAAACTTAACCATTTTGAACATGGTCAAATGACGGATGCTGTTATTCGTCTCGTGTGGACGGAGTTAGTTTAGCATGTCTCAGTTCAGTTGTTTTATGCTATATTTTATAAATTGACGACATACAAAAATCAAGTTGCAGCACACTTAGCTCAATGCTGCATTCAAGGCATTAAATAACAGCCCACTCATTCATTAAATGGAGCCAGTCAGTGGGTGCAGTGGGGGTGCCAATGCAGGGAGCTCCAGCAAGACTGTTGCAGGTCATCCTGCAAAAAAATTCAACTATGCTGACGTCATCCACCATGAAATTCCTGGTAGATCACTCTGTAATGTGAAAGCCATATTTCTGCAGTTTACCCTGCAATCACTGTGACAAAAGATAAAACAGTTGCTGTTGTGATTTTCCGGAGTTGCAAAATCCTCTCTGTGAGTATTACAAGCTCTTACGCAGTGTTTTGGCATCTGATAAACCTCTAAACGCATTAATCTCTTTGCCGAACTGGACTTGATGAAATGCATTTTATTGTCTCACTGGTACCTTAAACAACACACCCACACTAACACAGCTGGGGCTGTTCAATCTGAATCACCTCTAAAGTAGGCTTACATGAGTATTACACCATGACGTGCTAAACATTAGTTTACAAGAAGAAGAATCAGAATCAGAATCTTTTAGTGTCCAAGTATGTTTCTACACATACAGGAAGCTTGACCTTGGATGAACTCATCCAAAGGATAGAAAACACACTACATGCAGTGAGCGCACACTTGGAGGTTCCTTGCTCAAAGGCACTTCAGCTGTGGATGTTGAGGCAGGGGAAAGCGCTGTTAATTCTCTCCCCCCACCGATCTTCCAATCCACAATAACACACTTCAGCCAACGTCCCAGACAGAGAGCATTGTAAATCACCATCAGATATTATACTGTGGGATAAATGATTTACTTATCAACAAAGGTAAATACATGTTTATATAATTAAGATTATTTCAACCTGTGCTACATACAATTCACAGAGATCCACGTCTTTTGTTAATTGATTGTGCCATCACAACCTTCACATTCACATCACTTGTCCCTTCTGTGCAAAGAGTAGATGTCGTGAGGAGCAGTAACTTAGTGGAACAGAGGACTGAACTAAAGTATCTGTTGGACTGACATATTAAGTTTAATGCAACCACGATATATTACATCAGACCTAGAAAAAAAAAAAAATCTTCCTGATATTTCACACTTATTCGACTTGTCAAATCTAATTCATAGTGCAGTCAGTGAAGAAGAGTGGGAACAGTAGAGTGAAAGTGGTCATCTTTTTGCTCGCGTTATTCTAGTTAGGGAAGCTTCATTATTTCCCAGGAGGCCTCTGTACTTTTGAGTTCAATTTTAACAGGATTCTGAGTCTTTCCAGCAGGTTTACAGGGTCAGTGGGGTAGTATGACACAACAGGGGAAAAAGAAGGAAGCAAAGAAAATATGTGCCACTTCTGCAGCCATTACAATAACATTTCATTTTTCCATAAGACTGAAATTTGCATGTTTTGTCAGTAATCACCATGTTTACATGTGAGATATTCTTTATTTTCTTGATTAACTTTGTGATGAACAAGCCTCAGGAACATCATTTACAGTCAAAGGAAAATACAATTGAACAAACAGCTGAGAGAAACAAACGCACATAATTACATGTTTACTATTTTCATTGATATGTATGCAGTATAGTTTGTTAGTGTTAAATATCCAATATAATGATATAGTCACTACTCTGCTGGGAGAAGCAAGCAAGCTGCCGTTCCTGAGCTCAGTCGTACTGTTCTCATCAAACATGCTTTTTATTTGATTATGAAGCTAAGATAGTGTCCACTGCAACTTCAAAAGTATAAAGTATAAACAATGTCTTCAGTGTGTACTTAGGACCAAGTATAGTATATGTTTTCACAGTAGCCCCAGTGTGCTAATAATGCTTTTGTGTCTGGTGTAGAAATCTCACCTGAAGCAAAACATACATGATCTTTTCAGCGAGCCACCTCCACAGCCTTACTGTTTGCTTTGTTACATACAAGATGTGCTACTTTCTGCCTGTGAACATAGCCACATGATGTACATTTTAATCTACAGAATCATCCAGTACATCTGAGCACGATCCCACAGGATGTCTGACGCATGTATAGCTGAAAAACAAACACACAGCATCTTGTTCTGTGCTACCACATGTTATTAACTCAGTGTGCCCACTGTCCTGAAGACAATCACTGTTGGGAAATGGGAAATCGTTTTCATGTTAACCTCTTTGGGGTTAACATGAAAGAAGTGGCAAACCGTCTTCAATAATATAACACCAAATCCAGTGGCCTTTAACATATTTCTCTCAGGTATCCTCCTGAATGTTTGTTTACCACTTTTTGCCAGTTGAAACTGGGCGTAATGGTGGTGTACAGTCTGCCAGTCTGAAAAAAGATAAAGTCTTGATACGGTATAAATACTCTCTGTAGCCTTAGGCAGGCTAGTTTTAATCGTTAGTTATAAGATGTTTTGTTAAAATATTTTTGTCTGTGATTTTAGCAAAAACTGTGATACAATAATTAATGACATCATGAGGAACAATTTTTATGTGCTGCTGGAAGGAAATGACAAAAGGTTTGATATAAATGGCAGTAAAATCAAGCACTTGGTAAAATTATTTTCCCTGCTGGTTTTTATATATATATATATATCTGTCAAACCTTCATATGTGTATGACTGTGAAAATGTATTAAACATCACTCAGTGTGGTCTTAAAAAATCTTAAATTTAACCTATTGAATCTGTAAAAACTCTAGGTTGCAATAAGATTGGTAAATGGGGAATGGACTGCATTTATCCAAAGTGCTTTAGAACGTGCAGTGAGCAATTTTGGGTTCAGTGTCTGGCTCTGACACTTTGACATGTGGACAGGAGGAACTTCTTGTGCTTGTGTTTGGTGTGAAAGCTCACCACTCATGTCCCTCTCTTATCCTCTCCCTTTTATTGTGTGTATTTAGTGTGTGTCCATCAAGGTTGCTTGATAGTTTGAGCTATGATACTGTCAGTGGTGTATGTGTATGTGTATGTGTGTGTGTGTGTGTGTGTGTGTGTGTGTATGTGTGTGTGTAGCTTGACTGGTGATACCATCAGTGTTCTTGCCTGTCTGAATCATAGTAGGCTTCCTTCTCTGTTTTCACACGCACTCATACACACGGTGTCTTCTGCACAAGGACACAGGGAGCTGTATATACACGTGCACGGACAAGCTCCACCTAGACACACACACACAGGTCAATTTAAAGGTCCATTATTTGCGTGTGTGTGTGTAATAGCCATGCTATTACGCAGTTCAGTGCAGGACAGATTGGTTAGATGTGTGATTGATGCATGAGTCCCTTTTTTTTGTGTGTATGTGTGGGTGTGTGTATGTGTGTCTTTAATGACATGACATGACATATCTCAAGGTTAAACTGTTTTCAGGTTTTGATGTAAACAAGAAAATTAGATCCATGATTGGCTGGGATGGAGTGAGTGCCAAGATGCAGTGGTGATCCAGTGTCCACACAGTGATGTTTTAGGTTACAGGCAGGAAGCCCTTGACCATATTATTATTGCTCCAGGTACTGATAAGACAATGAAAGAGGATCCAGGAGGGCCAGGGTGAGTACAGCTCCAGGAGTTTTCAGATGTCAACAGTAGTTTATTATTACAATTTTTATCCGTTGCCTCAACTATCTTTAGGTAAACAGAAGAAATCATCCCCTTCACTTTGCCTACCAGGAATGTGTGCATGTATTTGATTGGTCAGTGCAGTTCCTTAGTGGATGTCACATTGTGCTGTGACAAAAACTGAGTCTGGTTCAAGTGATTTGCTGAATGTCCCTGTATTTTCTTTTGCTGAAGCTGTCTAGTTAGGCACAGCAGCCTCATGAACTCAGAGAGTGCTACTGTTGGTAGTTCGACCAACTGTGTAATTAGATGTTTTTATACTTTAAACTTTGCTTTATGTGTGTGTTTGCTTAAAACCAACCTCCAGTTTATAAAATGTGGATTTTGTTTTTCTGACTGTCATTCCTAAATAATATGACACCATTTTATAACTAATTTTGTTACTGAGAGCAAAGAACACGGTGACATCGCTAGATACTATTTTTAATGACATTTAGAGATAAACAAAGGTGAAATTATATTAAATGAGAAATCTAACAATTGTGATTCTTCATGACATATGTGAGCACTGTAAGGGAAACGAGTAATTAACTCTGTATCATCTAAAGGAACAAAACATTAACATTAACTTTTACTTCCAAATTAGTTGTTTTGATAACAATCTGGTTTAAATAAAAAAGGATTGGAATCATCTAAGCTGTAAAGTGTGAGTGAATATCCTCTCTTAATGTTGCTCTAATACCAATACATAAATACAGCTCTTGTCATCTCGCAAGCAAACTCAGCATTAGTTTGTTCCACGAGACAGTGATACAGTTTGGTTTGTTCTGTAAACTGTTGCTGAATGTTACTGTTTTGTTGTTTTTATGTGTGATCTTACAAACACACACAATCAGCATGACCATAATATAATATAATGGTAAATAGATGGATTATTGCAGTTTGTAAGTAATCTTTTTATTTTTTTATTTTTGTTCTGACAATAAATCCCTTTAAACTATAATCATCCCTGTGGTTATCTTTAATTTCACTCAGGAGCAAAACACGTGTAATTTAACAACAAAGGCGAGAATTTGACAATACTGAGATGGCTGTTGATCGTCCTGTTGAGCTGAACGCTGATGAAAGTTAATCACTGTTGTTGTGATATGACACGGTTTCTTTGACTGGGGAAGATCTGTTGTTTGTGTTCTTTTTCATTCATGTGTTGGCTTGTGCTGCAGATATCAGATGCATCTGATAAGTTTCTGAGAGAAGATGAGTTGTACGCTGGTAATTCTCTCATCAGCAGTGATTGTTGGTTTTTAGGGGAGAATTGGAGGCCTTGCAAAACAGGTGCAAGACCAGGGTCCATGAGCGATCCACTGCTTTGGCAACTTACACTTTCTGACCTGCTTAGTTTTTCAACCTGTCAAGCTATTTTATTATAATTGACTGTATTTTTCAGCGTTTCTCATTCTGTTTTGGCTTTGTGGAAAATGGTTTCCCAGGCAGCTCCTACAGATAAAAAAAATAGTGAACTAGAGGACTGCATATAAAAAAAAGTATTTTCTGATCAATTGCTATTTTCATTTATATGATTCAGTATCAATTTTTAAAACCCTGACATCGATCTCTGCATTTGCACTTTTTTTTTGATAAAAATGCACATGCACAACAGTATGTAAGTGCTCCACTCCACTGCGTAATTTACAGCGGCTGCTCATTGTTGATTGCAGTGATTGCTGTATCATTTTACTTTGGCCTGTAATCAACAAATTTCAGGTTAATTTTGGGAGTTACCAGCGAGCTGAAGAATTTCCCTCAGCTAATTTATAAGAGGGAAGAAAAAGTCACTATGTAATTTTCATTTGTATGTTTTTTCTCTGAGCAACAATCATGTTTTCAGCCTTTTATAGACACTTATATGATTGTAGACAGAAATGATCCCAAATAAAAGGAATTAGCTAATAATGGAAAACATAAGTGACCTGAACTCAAACGCAGTTTGCATCACTAGATTAATGTTATAAGAAAACCCAGGATATGATTACATTCTGGACTGAAACTTTTAAGCTAACCTTTGTTTCCACAAACTTTACAAAATTGATATGATGCATACAGAGCTCTGGTGGATCCAGACACTGATAGTTGCATCAGAAGTTTTCACAAGCTGTGCGACAACATTAAATTAGTGTAGCTTCACTTCACACCCTACTCTGATCCTCTCTGGGGTGTGGGGTAATTAGGAAGAAATATGAGTAAAGCCATTTAAATTTGTAACTTCAAAGGCGCAATATTGATGTAATTGCACCAATCTGTGTAACCCACTGAATACAGACAAACACCGGGATACAAATTACACACTGAATTCCTACAGTATTGTGTTCATCTCTGTGAGTAACACAACAAATTACTTATTTTTTTTTGTTACATCCTTCATCTCAGACAGGTGGGTTTGAATTTGTACCATCTTGAAGCTCACATGTAATATTTTTCATTACTTTACTTTTGTCACGATTAATTAGTCTAATACATTGAAACGAAGAGCTTGAAACTGTGAGTTAAAGGAGGTTGTATTTTAGGCCTGAGTGGGAAAACAAGCTGGATTGAGTCTTTTTAAAACATGAACCACTGCGACAGAGAGCTTCTGTTCGTCCTTTTAAAGTTGAACCATTCTGACAGAGAGCCTAAATTGGTCTTGTTAAAGTTGAAGTATTGTGACTCTGAGCTGAAAATGTCCTTTTTAGAGCTTAATATTTGTGACATTGAACAAGTGGCGGTCATTTTAAAGACTAAATATTACAACATTGAACTTAAGCTGGTCTTTTTAAAGTGCAGCTGCTGCAACAGTGACCTTATAAACTTTAATAAAACATAGTTGTCCGGACTGCGCTGATGTTTCTCCTTGTAGAGCAGACGTTTTGGGAAGTAAGCTGAAGTTGGTAATTTTAATGCATGTATGCTGTGTATGCAGAAATGCTGCGAGTGTGGAAAGACATGTAAGGAAAGATAGGTCTTTCATGTTGATTGTACAGTGTTTTAGGTATTTCTGTTCAGACATTTTCTCCGACAGCGTGTCTATTAAACCAAAGTCAGATAAGACTATTTTACAGGCAGTTGCACAATGATTATCAAACATCTACTCTGTCTCTATATTTAGTTCTGTCCAAATCTGCCACACCAGCTATTTATACTTTTTTAGTTGTATACATTTTTTAATCCTTTCATTGAATCTCATCCAAGTAGAAGTGAATATAAATCACAGCTAACATCGTGCAGAAAATCAATGATTTCTAATTTCTTCTCATCACACTACAGGGACCAATATTAGAATTATAGTTTTGCAAGCATTTAGGTCAGAAATAAACAAAATATTTACTTTTCTTATTTTTATTTTACCTACGCTGAATAAAGGAAGCTTTTCAGTAATAACAAATTAACCTTTACTGTCACATATTCAGAAACTGAGCAACAAATACTTGTTATTAAATGATTTATCTAATTACACAATGCATTTGTTTTCCTCCCACGGGGCTTATTACAGACATGAAACTTACTCAGCACATGAAAGACCTTGTCTACTTTCAATGGAAGCAATTAAAAAATAAATGAATGACATAAACTGAGGTAGAGGGTTTCCATGTGAAAGCCGTGGTATGGATCTGCTGGTCCTCGCTGAATCTCTTCTCGTGCTCACTTCTCCCACGAGAGAACACCTGAGCAGGTTTGTTTTTCAGCAGGCAGGGCTGCTGCTCTCATGGGATTGGCTGAATTTGTAAATGCCAGCTGCAACGGCAACGATAACCGTGGGACTTCCAGCATAATAAAAGCATGATTGGCTGCTGACAGGTCAAGCCGTTAAATAATGTTCATGTGTGGCTCTTTTTCGATCTCTTAGATAAATAATATATAAATAAAAGCAAAGCAAGACACAGCTGAGATCCCCTAGAGGATAGGCTTTCTATGTCATCAAATTTGGACATGACATGTGCAGGCTAGTATTGAACCAAAGAAAAGCACAGATGAGGCATTTGTACCAAATGACTGTTACTATGTTTATCCTTCCTGTTGTTAGCAGACAATGTGTCATAGATTGCATCATCACTTCTTTTTTGACTCTACGGTCTTGTGGGATTTAGAATCGCCATTTTCTAATCAGTCTTTATTTCAAATCTATTTTTATTATCAAGGACTGAAGGGCTGTATTACATGATGCAACATCCATCCAAACAACACACACTGACTGAGATCTGAATGAAACAATATGAATGTCAAGTGGATGTAATGAGCTTTAGTGCTGTCATAGAGGTCCTCTGCCCTCTACAGTAGGATAACTGGTGGATGTCTAATTTGCTCTATACAGCTTCCCATTTAGGAGATTGGTGGGTTTCCTTCAACCCACCATGTCTGTTGCCATCAATGGTGCATAGAGCTGATGATTCCTCTGCACGGTGTGTATAATGCCTGAGGAATATAATGCCATTATGTCAAAATTAAATGGTAGGGTGGTAACTATATTGTTGTGTATACAGTTTGTGTCCATGTGGTATATTATCAAAAATTTCATGGCTCTTATCTTTGTTACATAACCCATATTTTTATCTTATCATATAAGAGGCAACTGTGGACTAAAAATAGCAGGACATCTAAAATAACTTCTATCCGATGGGTAACCCAACGACTGATTTCTCCAGAGCAAAGACTTGGTGTCAGAAGCAGGATTCAGGCCAGAGCCGTCATCAAATCACTGCTGTTTGAAAATGTATCACTGAAATGTCTCATCATTCAAAATGTCACTCTGTGACTTTGTTTGAGACCCATATTGCAACCCTGTGACCTAGAGATTTAATTTATATTCTACTAATTTGCTTGATATGTAATTGCTCCCTGGATAATGTTGATTGGCAGCATAGCTTCTCGTGAAGGAATCATTTAGTGAACCTCACACGTTCACAGGGTAATGGTCAGAATGGATAGCAGATGTACAAAGCACAGTACTTTGACACAGGAGGCTGGGATCCCAAATTCAGTTCATGCAACAGCACCACTTTGGAAAAAGACAAGTAGATGACAGAATCAAATTTCACTCTCTTAATATATGAACCTTTTCATGTTTTAACTGTTTCAACTCAAACTTTATATGCTCTGTCAACTGATTACAACCTTCTTTCAGTGCCTCTTTGTCAGGCTTTACAATGAAATGCCATCAGTTCTCTGGCATCAGCGAGTTGAAGATCAGAAGAAATCCTGTCTGAGATGGATGTTTACCCAGAAACTCTTTGTTTAATTGTTTAGTTGAAAGCCAACCATCAAAACAGACAAGAAAAAAGAAAATACCATCTAAAGAATATTCTTGCAGAACAAAGGAGGAAAACATTCCTTGAAGTAATGACATGGTAAACAATTAAAATCCTGCTATTTAGCTCTGAATGTGTCTGAGTGTATAATTACAAACATATGAATCCAACGCCTCAGTACTTCCTCTCTGTATATTTTACTTTTGCACCAAAAACATACTGTTGACATGCTGGAAAGCAGAAGAACATAATCACTACTTTCTGTAAACAACAGGAAATCACCTGTTCTAGCCACTCCGTGTTTATGCATTTTGTGTTTAACAGCAACCTCAGATTGTTTGTGCATGTGTATGTGCATGTGTCTGTCCGTGCGTGCATGTGGATGTACGTGTGTTTTGGGTAAGGCATCATCTCCGATGTGTTAGTTAGAGGCATGGTGTTAATTACTAGTCCATCTCACTAATAGACTCAGAGCATTAATGCAATCAGCCTCAAAACCAATTAATTCAACATCTGCTCTGATCAAATTTGCCTCTGCCATGTTTTGATGATGTATCCACACACAATTATTCCCTTAATCTGATGAGAACAATTAGTCTTCTTGCCATGATGATGCTGTCTAATTATCAAATATCACTGAGCCGCATCACTAAAGTCCAAACTTTTTTTTTTCTCTGCTGTCGTCTTTCAATATGTTTCTTCAACAAGCCTGTGAGAGTGTGTATCACAATGAGCCTCGTTTTTGAGGTCATTTATCATCGTTAATCATTGTTTCATATTTTATAGTGATTTTTGGGAATGTTCTTTTCTCCTCTTTGTTCTCTTCACTATATTCCTGTCTGACGGTTGTATGAAATTATATGAAAATAGATGACAGAGACAACCGTCCCTTCTTTCATTCATTCTTTCCTTCCTCCTCTTTTTTTCTGTTACGTTCCTTTGCCTTTCTCTCTTTTTCTGTTGTCTCTTTCTTCCTATTTTCTTCCCTTTTTTTCTGGTCCCTCCTTTTATTTCTCTCCTTTTTTCATCCTTTCTGTCATCATCCCTTCCTTTCTTTCTTTCCCCCTCTCTCTCCCCGTTCTTTCTTTTCGCTTTCTTCCTATCTTCCTTTCAGTTTATTTCAGTTTCCCTATTTTCCTTCTTTTCTTTCTTTGATCTTCTTTTTCTTCGCTTTCCTCTTCTCTCTCTTCCTCACACATCCATTTATCCACATATGTCTTTTATTCCACCATCATCCATCCATTTTTTCCACTTTCTTTCTTCCTTCCTTGATCTCTTTTACCCTCTCTGTTACCTTTCCTTCCTCCCGGACTCTTTTACCTCTTCTACCCTTTCACTTTCATTCTTTCTCAATCTTTCCTTTCTTTGTTCCTTTCATTACATCTGCATAATTAGTGCATGAGCTCACACACCTTCCCACTGATTGCATTTATAATAGATGTAAATGCATCCAGCTATAAATAACCATAGACTGTTGAGTTGACCCAGTCTCATCTGTGTGTGTGGACAGGACACTAACATCTGCACCATAAATCATCGTTATTCACCAGGTGAGACAGTTTAAGCCACAAACGCACACTGAGTGACGAACACATACCCATCATAGTGGTACTATGATGGGTATGTGTGCTGACAGTATGTCACCTATAGTGCCATAAGTCAGTGTGTGTGTAGAGCAGGTTGATTTAGAGAGCTAGTCTAAATGCTAAGTCTCAACACTCACTCACTGGCTGTGACAGCTGCTGTATGGGCACCACGGAGAAACTCACATTACTCAAAGGCCAATCAAAAGTAATCTGAACTGTACAAACACCAGGGACTGTAAAAGTGTCAGTGGATTAAGGCATTATTAGAACACATTTCATTCAGCATCATTTATCTGTTGTGGGCTTAAATTTTTCATTTCAAGTGCCATCCAAAATTTTGGGGGAGGATGAATCTCACTGATGCAAAACTAGCTCTAAACAGGAAAGAAACAGGAACACCTGGGAATCTAAAGCAAACTTCTTTAATAGCTCTTCAATTAATTAGGCCTTTCTGTTATGTTCATGTTTTTTTGTATTTTTTAATAGTTTCATCAGACTAGATATAACAAAACTCTACAAGCCAGTAAAATCAAATACTGACAAATCAAGTTATTTCATTGCAATAATGCTGTAAAAGTGTTTTAATATTTCTACAGGGCTGGCCTGTTCATTAACCTGCACAATGCCCATAATAGTCTATTAGACCCAGTCACATTAAAGGTAGATAATAACCAATCTAGATATACACATTCCCCAAATCCCTTCACAGTTGACAAACTTCACTGCACTGCATACATTCTTATAATTTCCAAAACTTAGTTCAGTCTGTGTCAGAAAGATGTTGACAGACCACAGTTTGTTGTACTGTAGATGTTCTGTTGCACTGTCCACACATGTTTTTAACAAAAAAACTAAGCATAAAAAGTTTCACAGAGGTGGCATTTATTGCAGGTCTAGTGTATGAATCACGTTTTACTCTCAAGTGTTGCTGTTATTTTGTCCACCCGCTGTGTTTGCGACCCTGTCAGCACCAGAAGGCGATTGCACCGTCCGCGGGGAAATGGCATGTTTACTCTCGCCTTGTTTATTCTCTCGCTGTTTCAAGTATTGTAGTGTAGGTGAACGCACGCAATCGCACACAAAGCGCAACAAACAACGGTGTTGTTTGCTGAGTCATCCTCAGGTTAGCAGTGTAACAAGATTAATTTGTGGTGAGAGAGGAAACATGGGAGATAAATACAAGTCGGGGTGGTGGACAGAAATTGGGGGGAGGACGCGGATCGGAGGGGTTTGAGAGAAACCAATTTGGGCAATGTCAACCATTTCATCTGCTGTTAACGTGAACCAGCTAATTACAGATTTGCATTTCCATCTAAACAGATTGATTGCACCAACAGAAGAGGGGCAGCCAACAGAGAGAGAGAGAGAGAGAGAGAGGATGGTCTGCAGATGAGAGTGATGAGACAAATGAAAAAATACAGGCGAAAAGCAGTCTGAGAATCTGAGTGAAAGACAGGAGGGAGAGAACAAGTGGGGAGGTAGTTACAGTTGTCTGTGTCATGATGTGAATGGTAATGAGGCAGGGACAGTCATTGTCGAACAACTGCTACACCGGGTTTATTTGAAGCTTTTACAACATGGTGTCTACTGTTTCTCTGGGGATCCTGAGGCACGGAAAGAAATCCAAAAGCTCAGCCGGGGAATGTTTACTCAGTTGTTACCAGTTGTAGGAGAAATTAAAGAAACATACTTATTGTAATTTCATCACCAGTTTCATATTTCATCTTTTTATAGTGCAACATTTATCCACATCAATTGAGGATTTTATTTTATTTTGTGAGGGAAGACATTTTCTTGTTCTGAGCAACCATCTGCTGTCCAAACCAAGTTCCCCTTTAGACTTTATTTTTTTTAGCTTGAAGTATAGTACCGATGATACGGCATATTTTTGTGCTCAAAACTTTAAATGTTATTAATGTTTGTAAATGTCATATCATATTTTTGTAGATGTGTTTTGTATGTTTTCTTTTATCAACTTAGACAGCAGCCAGGAAATTTCTCAAGACACAAGTTTTTTGTTTATGGAACAGAATAACAGTAAAAGCAGGAACTCAATTCAAGATTTAAAGCTTGAATATATTTGGTCACATTTGGGGAGAGTTTTAAGTGGTGTAGAAAAATAAGCCAGATCATCATGCACCTGACAGTGATTTTGTCATGTACAGGCTTTTAGATTTCAAATCAACTTCCAGTTGAGCCTCTGACAGTCGGAGCTATTTAAAAATGTCCTTCCCCAGTTGCTAGGGTCAAACCTGGTCTTAGTGCAATAACTACCGCTGTTGTTGTTGTGGATGAAATTGTTATGTTGCTTAAGAAGCAACACTTTGCTGCCAACTCTCTGAAGACTTATAAATATTCTGCTTTTTGTAGGTTTTGAAGATGTCGCTTGCAGATAGTTTTTGTGTAGAGCTCAAAGTGCAAGTGGTTAATATTTAAAACCAACTCCATGAAATTGCGTCCCACAAGGATCAGTATCAAGTCCCCTGCTAGGACCTCTGTACATGAATAATATTTATTTCCCAACTCAGCATCACACCATGTTGTGTACTTCAGATCCGCCACAAACAAATTAATTATTTTAAAACTTTTTCTCAACTCCAAAAACACAAAATGTAGAAATTTTGACAAAAGCTCCAACCATCGAGCCACATCTCCACCACTTTACACCCACCGATCAGTGCAGCCTCATAAAAGAAGAAAGATTGGTTGCGTAGCAGAATGTTCCCAGAAACCGAGCTGAACATGTTGTCGGGGCTACAGTTCTCATGTGGTCATATTCTTCTTATCCAGAACAGAGCTTTTTTCTTCTTTAAAAGCAGAGAAAAAACACTGCTATACTATCCACATACTGTATATCTGCACTGGATTATGATGAAATCCTGTATCCTTATGCTGCTGCCGCTTTATTCTTCTCATGTTTACACAAGATTTCTTGAATAAAAAGGTGATTCAAAGCATCGGTCTTGACTGCACTTTGGCTTTGGTTGTTTTTCTCATACACCTGTTTTCAAGGATGAGAAACTGCTGATGCAAACATGTGTGTCCATAACACAGCAGCAGTTTGCTTAAAAAATGACAGGCAACACTGTCAGTCCCCTGAGGTCACAGAGCACCTTTTTTCATGTCCAACCAAATTAAAGACATATACACTTGAATAAAGCTCATATTTACCCCTTCAAATACGCCCAATAACTGAATGGGTTCTGCCTTCTAGTTACTTTCCTGTTAGCCAAATGCAGTACATGAACAAATTAAGCATTACATAATGGTGCTTGACATTTCTTGGTGGCAACTGTGAGACTATCCATTGATTCTGATACCGTATTAATTTAAACACAACATTTCAACCCGAAATCTTTGTCAGATATTTAGGGGGGAAAAAAGTATTTTCATGGGAGTTGCTCATGTCTTGACTTTTGTTTAGTAGAGTCTTGTGCCTGTTTCTTCATTTCAGAGGCTTGTTTTCATCTGTCGGTGACTTTTGTTGAGTCTGAGTTCAGATTCAAAAGGAAAAAAAAAAACTGTGTAGCTGTGTATTCAGTATTATCTCTATACCAGACACAAACATTTTACCAGCTCATTTGACATTCAACATACACACAGACATACAGAGATAAGTTCCGATCTCTGATGACAGAACAGTCAAACTCCCACTCAAACACACAAACTTTGAAAGATTTCTGCATGTGCAAACGCTGCAGAAACACACGCACATAAACACACATACACCAGCTGGCAACAGAAAGAGTCAAGTGGAAATCTTTGCCATGGGCTACAAACAATAAGAAACTGATTAACATTCAGTACCCTGAACACAACACAGCCTGTCTCTGCTTCATTCACTTTCTCTTTGACTTGCTCATCTCTCTCCTTTATTATTTGTTTTTCACCCACCCCAACCCCCACCCCGCTGAAGTGATGCTTTCACAGCACATGAGAGAGACAATAGGATGAGAGAGCAGTTTGTGTGTATGAGTGTGCATGGACGATGATGACTAGAATAGAACATAATGAGGTACAGTTACTACATTGCCGAGATGACAGCATGCGGCAGGCAGCATCTCTCCCTCCATCTCCCTCCGTCTCTGTGTCTCTCCCGCCTCATCCATCTGTCTTTCCCTCCGCTGTAAACAGATGTAGAGTACAACATTGTAACCACAATCCCCCTGGGCACTTTGGGAGCCTCTCACTCTTGAAATCTATCTTTTCCCCCCTTCTCTCCTCCTTTCACGTCTTCTCTTCTCATCCCCTCCTCTGTTAGGCCACAGTGGACCGGTTGTGGCTCAGTTGTAATTACGGAGCTGAATGATTTGGCTTGTAGTGCCATTGATGGGTTTGTTGCTACTGATGTTTTTTGTCCGATCTGAAGGAATTTTCTGGAGTACAACATGGTGCTTCGTGGCCTGTTCTGCAGCGCTCGATCCAAATATGAATCGATAACATGCTCCGGCCAAATAATGAAACGACACCAAACAGAAAACTCGAGAATGCTGTTTTACACCTTACTGCATGACTGAATTCTTATTAAGGATGTGGTAAGTGATTAAAGGCCCCTGCATCCAAACACACACTGCTATACACACTCAGTCTCAGTCTGCTGCAGAAAGTCTGTCTCGAGTGGTAACCAGAGCACCACTTTACATTTTACAGGTCTAGACATTTCAGATGAAAAACTGAGCCACAGAAAAAGTTGTGGATTATCAGACTGTTTGTTACAAGTCAGACAGTGTGTGGGATTTGTTGATTGCCACTTATAAACATTAGAATACTCTCACTAGACAATACACTTGGTGTAGGTATAATTCCTGAAAAACTATGGTATGATAATGGTTAGGGAAAGATTGTGGGTTTAGTTAATAAAAGCCTGATGTGCTACACACCCCAGCCTCAACACTTTGTTATGTAAAGCACTAAACATTGGCATAAGATATAAATCATGAGGTGTACAACCATCCAAGATAGACATAAATCCTAAGGATACTAAGTTTGACTTGAGTATTATTCCTCACTCACCTCATGGCAGTACAACCACTGCATACCACACTTCTGCTGGAGCTGGTCTGGAGTTCGAACATAGTGCTCATATTATATTACATTATTTTTCTAAACTCAGACTGAACCCCTTTGGAGTAGAATGTAATTGTCTGAGCCTGCTCACACCAAACAGACACAGTATGTTATCCAGGACAAATGGCTTCAATGGAGGAATCCAACCTCCAGCTGGTCTTCGGGTGAAGTAGGTCAGTGCTGCAGGGTGGACACTTTCTTTTTTGTGTGTGTGTGTGTGTTGTAGAGATGAAAAAAAGTTCAGCATTGTTAAACTTCAGGAAACAGACTGAGGATCACCTATTAAACCACATGGACAACCAATAACAGGGGATCAGAAAAAACTGGTCATATCTCCACACATGTTTGTCACAGCTCCTCTCTTCCCCTCTTGTGACAGTTTTAGCTCTTTTAATGTTTCTCTCTCTCTCTCTTTGTTGAACATGGTCTTACAGAGTTAACCGAAGATGGTGGGTTTATGATAGTTGGTTTTACATTATGATCTAGTTAAATATAAACTATGATGTCACAGTTTAAAAAAAAAAAAAAAAAATGCCACAGTAACATGACACATCCTCCTGCTCGGTCAGAGGTCCGGATGTCAGTGACGGACCATCTATGCTCATACCTAACAATCTAATCTGCCTGTTGGCCTGGCTGACTGTGTAAAGTGACGTCTTTGCTGCCCCTGCTTGTCATTTCAAAGGAAAGACATCATGTTCCACTGTGTCCACACCTGTGTGTATGTGTGTGTTTCTGTTGGTCTTTAACAAGCTCAGAGAGGTTGATGTACGACCGGCCAGCTCCCATTCGCTCCCTGCTTGATCATGTTGATGGATTGTTGGTCCAAGTGCATGTGTGTCTGTTTGTGTGTGTGTGTGTGTGTGTGTGTGTGTGTGTGTGTGTGTGTGCCATGCTATAGATTGAAAGATATAAGGTGAGTTTTGTGGTGAATTCCCTGAGGCCAAAACTTAAACAGCACTTGAAAAAGCAATGACTCTGCTTAAGTGTGTGTGTGTGTGTGAGAATGTGTGAGAGGGCTTTGTGTTACTCTTAAGCAAGAGCCAAATTAAACTGGTGAATGTCAGTGAGACCTCATCTACTCTTGGTATTAAAATGCAGTCTCCATCTGCATATGCTGTACGTGTAATGAACAGTCCCATCATGTCCTTGCACAGCCTGGTATTGTGGTGTTCTTGTTGTCAGCATTCTGTCCACATCATGATTGGACCTTGTTTGTTGCCTGCACTACAATATATGCAAAGCAAGCGACTGTGTGAGGAGGTAGTGCATGGTTGTCACTGTACCGCCTGAATTTACTTTTCCCATGCTGCATCAGGTTTTTTTTTTTTTTTTTGTAGGTTTCTCAGTGGCTTTTCTCACCCTGTCTTTGGATCTCAAAAGTATCATGACCACAGATTTTGCAAATCTGTGAAGTTGTCATGTGAATTTGACTACGGTTTATTTGAAGTGAATAAATAGAAGCAATATATTTTGAACCTATTTCTATTCAAATATTCCCTTCTTGAAAATATACTTTGACATATGAAGTGACAACGTGAAAAGCAGTCATTTACTGTCTATGGCACCTGTATCCTAACAACAGTGCAATTCGGTTTATGGAAGTGGTTCAGTGTTTTGCTCAAGGACACTTGACGTGTAGCAAGAATGAAAGCACTAGACAAACCTGTTGACTTCCTGAGATCGAGTAGGAGCAAAAATAAAGACATGTTTGCCAGGTAGACTGACAGGAAGCAGATTCAGGGAAGATGAGGTGGAATGTGCTCATGAGATTCCTACTCACAGTGATCATGTTGCTGTTTGTGGTGCAGAGGTTTCATCCTACATGATGAGATTTCTGCCTGCATCTGAACTGGTGGTAATGAGTTTTATAACTGAAGAAGTGAGGTTTTTAAGTGATAATGAGGTCCCATACCTGCAGTGGAGAGGTTATTATTTGTCTGATACATTTTCTACCTCATCACACTGACTTACATTTACATCTGTGGTACAATATCACACTTTGTTCATATCAAAACATAGCATGGTAGGTACAGTGTGATGACACTTTGAACAAAAAAAAACCAAAGGTGTCTTAGGCCTGGAAGTAAAGAAGCTGATTGGTTTTGTGAAGTGTTGCAGGTTTCAATCCCTGGTATCAGTAAGTTGGTGTTCCATATACAGTGCATACCACGCAAGCACCCATGAGCAAGGCAGTGAACCCCCCCAAAAATGTAGGATGTTGCGATTTGCTTGCTCCTACCCCCTGACAAGCTCAGAGGAGATGTAATGAGTATGTTCTCCTCTTTGTGGCTTTATTTTGGATCACCATTAGTACCTGAATTACACGTGCAAATCGACAACACTGTAGAGTAGTATCAGTACAGTGTTGCTTTACTAGATAAAAAAGAAACACAAACAGCGAAGAGAGGCCAAAACTAACTTAATGCAGAGAAGTCATGTCATGCTACATTTCAACACTAAGTTCAGATGAGGTATGAGTGATATACTGTCCATTCAGAACAGTCAGCAGGGTCACTCACATGTAAATACCTTTGCACACAGCACTTGCTTACTTTGCATACCGCAAGCAAAAAATGAGCTCCTATCTCAATGTGAACATAACTCTGACACCAAAAATACATAACAACAGGGAAAGCAAGGACATATTACTGTTCATTAGTACATTCAGATGTCTCAGAGTATGTCTTCACCTGCATTCTACCTTTGTGATTGGTAAGGCTTTAATAAGGGATATCATAAATAGCTTGGATGCCACCTCATTAGTGTAACTCATGAAAGCAGTCAGAGAGCAGTATTTCTCAGTGTACATATCTTGTAATTTGGACAATTTAATGTCTATTGCAGACAGCTGTATGAGTATATAGAGAAAACTTGCGACTAACTGAAGCCAAGCCGCCTTTAAATTAACTGGAGACTACTTGTCTCTTTCCTTATTATGAACATAAATAATGGATACTGCCAGTACTCATTACATATCGAATATTTCCAACACAAGTAAAAGTAAAATATCACTTTCATCAATCTTGCAAACTGTATCTGTGCGGTGAGCTACTTCTCAGTTGTCATGTTGACAGTGATAACAAGTTGTTTCCAGGCCAAATCTTGTCCCATTAATAATATATCTGCTCTGCATGTGAGTTGTAAAACAAGATAAATGGTTGATCATTGATGGAAATGACATATCTTTTATAGTTCTATCCTTTTTTTTCAGTCCCTAATGAGCCCCCCTCCCAGAATCCCTGGGTAGTGAAACCTCTTTTTATATCTTTTCCATCTTCTCCATTGCTCCCTGCCAAAATCTGTTTCCTGCCCCTTTGCACAAATCACATTATTTGTCTCAAAGCTTAAAATCCTTGTCCTGAACCCAATGAAGTCAGACTCAGAACTGATGGTTCACTACATTTGGGTGTTTGTTTGGTTTGTTCCACCAAATGTGTTCGAGTCAGGCTCTGCTGTTATGCCAATTAACAATGGATTTTACTATTTATTTCTCAGAAATCGAATAAGACAACTCTGATGGCAAAGGCAGATATCAGTGAGATTTGTGTGTGTGTGTGTGTGTGTGTGTGTGTGTGTGTGTGTTTGTGTGTCTGTTAGTTGAACTTGCCAATCAATATTCACAGTGCAATATTGACAGAAACTTTGGAGCAGAGAATGTAGCAGTATGTACTACGCTGGACCAATATAAAACCTCCCTGATTATATGAGGATGCCCTTTTCCAAAAAAGACTTTTTGAAGATACCAAACACTTTTGGACTTGGTCCTGCTGGGAAAGATTCTCTAAGATACTGCTATTCCAAAGAGGAACTAGTCGTCAATGTTGAAGCATTTTCTCTTGTAGAAGTGAAACAAAAAAAAATAGGCCCACTTCCATGCAAGCAGAACGTAAATCTGGCATTTGTGTAGCACGCCTCAGACATATACTCACACTCTCTTTTTTGTTGCCTTGAGTCTTGGAAGCGATCACAATGATTTTTTCTGGCAGTTAGCATTTTTTCTTTCTGAGCTCCTCATCACGACAGTGTGTCACCAGTAATTCTTGGCTGCTAAACAGATGATTCAGTCCCTTGTTGATTCTGAGGTTGGAAGACAATTTTGGAAGAATTTATTTTCTACATGAGCCATCAGAAATTCCCGCATCTGGCTAACACTTTTGAGGCTGACCAACTGTAACAAACACACTAAACCAGGACTGGAAACAAACTGTGGGCTGGTGGATTCCAAAATCTATCAGCCACTAATTTTTTTTTTCTTGTTTTAACTTTCAGTGTGTAACTGCATCTGAATGATTGTATTACAAGATCTACAATATCCAATCATGATTATTCAGGTTAATAGGCTTATATAATACTGACATTCTCTCTCTCTCTGTCATGCACACATGGAAGTTACATTTGATGAGTTGGTTAGATTAAACAAAAAATAAAAGAAAACATTCCTCCCTCGATCCTCATCCCCATCCCGAGTTTAATGTCACTCCCACTTGTCAGAATCTGATACTTACATTTCAGCGGGACTTTCCTGAGCATTCTTCTTCCCCTTTATGAATTCTGGCCTCTGGACTGGATGCTAGCCTGATGCCAGATTTGGACAGCAGGGGTGGAGTCATAATCCTTTATGGAGGGGGTGGAGAGCTGCACGGTCAGTAGGTCACACAGGCTTCTTGATGTAAGATGGGACCTCCAGTCACTCTTCACTAGCTTCATTTCATTAAAGCCTCTGTCACAGTCTGCTGTAGAGGCTGGTGGGGTGAGAATGAAGTCGACCAGGCAGAGGATGTCAGGGCAATTGTGTTGATCCCCGGCCAGGTCTTCATGTGGAGGGCCTCTCCCCTCTCATACAGTCTGGTTTTGAGGATGATCCACTGGTCTGGGATGAGTTCAATAGTGACCCCCAGAGGATGTGAGGACATGGAAGTGTCTGGTTAAGGAAAAAAACTATGGCGTAAGAAAATAGTAATCAGATTTATAAAACTACGTGCACACACCTCCATGCAATTTCCCTTCCCTGTCAGTAACATACAGTCCGTGCACAACCTTTCAGTTCCTTATCAGTCACTCATCTGGTTTTGTATTTTGTGAGCTCTGTCTGGGTGGTTGTCAGGCACGTTTGTACTTCAGTAACTGTGAGTTTTGAAAGGTCTGAGAGAGGCTGCTGAGGTGGGTCAGACAGTCATGCATGAAGTAGCAGAACGTGAAACCTGCTGGATCCCAGCAGGTTTGGAAGTCGTGCCGTGCCTTGCTCCTCTGCACTGGATTCACCACTTTAGCATCTGGTGAATGAATCTGATCTTTATACAAAATCAGTCAAACAGGACAATTGTTTAGTTCAAGAACCACTTGAAGTTGGTTCAGTTCATTATATTACATTGAACCAAATTAATTTCAGTCATTAACCAAACCTTTTAACAATCAAGTAATATACTCTGTTATTTAGCCTACCTGTGCTTGGTGCTGGGTTTGTCCCAGGTAGCCTCTCAAAATCTGATCAATGGCCCTGAAGAAGAGAGAAACCCACCTGGTGCCTCCAACACTGGTTGTTACAAGAAGCTTCTGCCCCATCACCTTGAAGCTGTGCTTTAGGTTCGCCCTCTTGTGAGCGCTTTCACAATAGAATGTATGCTGCCCCATAGAGCAGCTCTTCATGGCATCCTTGAAAGCTATTTCCAGGCAGTGAGCCATACCGTATGTCCAGGATATGCATGTTACTTCCCCTCAGCCAGCTCACTACACCTTTACATACCTGTCATCAACGAGGCACCATCAGTCACACACAATACTTCTCTTCGCTGTAGACCTCCCTCATCGTGTTATCTATTGCCTGGGTGATGTTCTCACCATCTGCTCTCTCCACATCCTGTCTCCATCCTGGGCCTCCAACTTTTCTCAGTTGCACAGACACAAATAGAGCATCCCCTGTTTCATCACAGCAGTGTCCGTAGACCTGTTAGACATGGAGAGAATCTTGCTCCTGCTGCCTTTGAATGCAGTGTCTGGCTTTTCAGCTTCAGCTTTGTACTTATTAAACACCTGGCTTGCTCCAGGTTCAGGTCTTTGCTCCCTGTGCATATTCCCTTTTTGTCATCTAATGTAGGCAATAAGAATGAAAAAATAATGAAAGTAAAGTGATGCTAGAAGTCAGTGGATAGCCACTGTTACCTTCATGCTAACTACATGTAGCTAGCTAACTAGCTAACTACATAATGCCACAAATCGCTCTGTTACAATTGCATTATTTGCTTGTATATACTCCTTTTTATTTAGGTTGGTATTTATCTGGTAGGTTCAACAAATTCACCTGCCACTAGACACATTCACCTGCATCTGGCGGGTGCTAATTTCCAAACCAGCACTTTACACAGACTAGTGAGATTATGACTTACAAGTTGCAAACAGCCCATAATCAACCCTGCAGGAATTGGTGTAGCATTGGTATTCTCTCCATTCACAACAAATCCAGCTGATGTGAATATGTACAGGTAAATGTGGCTCTAAATAAAAATAGTTTTAGCCCCGTTTTTTCAGATGTAATGAAAAATTAATTGTCATTAAGAGCTCATTTTATTTTCCCTACATTTGATTTAGTTTATTTTATGCTGTTTTGTACTTTGTTTTAATTTGGATTCAGAGTAGTCATGAACTGCCCGCTCCAGTTGCTGTCCATGCTAGTCACAGATAAGAGATCACAAAGGTTTATTAAATGACAACGCATTGATCTGGATGACTGAAAATTCACACACAATGCATTTTTATAATTAGGAACTAGACGGTAATAAGCACCAACCGTTCAGTTGCAGTTGCCAGAATGTGGGTCATACAGGAGACTTTGTCCAGGCTCAGCTCTGGAAATGCTTCCAAGCACTGGGTTTGGTCCAGGTGGACCTGTGAGGGTTCTGATCGGTCCAAGTTCATTTTCTGAAGCTGATATAATCTCCACTTCCTGCACTTTTGTCTCTCTCTCTCTCTCCCTCCCACTCTCCCCCTGTCATCAAAGACTCTCAGGAGACACCCAGCTTTCTCTCTATCATCTTCTCCTTCCATCCGTTTCCATGTTTTCCTCTCCTCTTTTCATCTAATCCGCGATTCAAATTACCTGAACGCCTAATGCTTCCTTTTAGCAATGCATGAGTGGGATCAACTGAAGGGAGTCAAGCAGTGGATTAATTCAGACACACACACACACACACAGACAGACACACACAGACAGACACACACAAACACACACACACACACACACATACACACACACACACACATACACACACACACACACACACACAGTGCAGTTGGAATTTATTGCATCCTTTTCCCGTTGTGTTTATTAATACACTGTGTGTGTGTGTGTGTGTGTGTCTGTGTGTGTGTGTCTGTGTGTGTGTGTGTGTGTGTGTGTGTGTCTTTATTGAAAAAACCTGCCAAGTGCTGGTTTGAATCAGCCACATCTGGAAATCTGAAGTGTGGAGAATCAATGTCAGGCTTTGGAATGTCTCTCTCTTTCACACACACACAAACACACACACAAACACACACTCAGTTGAGTTGTTATCATGCCAGGCCAATTTTCTGCTTGTAAAGGTAAACAGGGGTAACTAGTTAAATGCAACACACTTATGCTATTTCTGTGCACCTGAGGAGTTACTAATTAAATCAGACTTCCTCACTGCAACAAAAAACCAGGCAAGACGAATGTTGAAGTGTTTAACTGCTCTGCTTTGTGAGCTCAAGGATGCAAATGTGTTTTAGCTAAGCATTTAAGCAACAATGTCATGTGTCATTGGTTTGTAAGGAATGACTCCATACAAATAATACTGATGTTCACTAATCACATATGTTGGTGCGCTGTTCCTCCTCTGATTATGATCATGTGTTTATTATTCAAATTTGAAATTAAAGCCATTATGATACTTTTCAAATGACAGCAGCAGCTTACATCGCACCATGAATATGCACAGTATTACTGATTCTGGCTTCTTTTATTGCATCTTCTTTTGAACATTTCACCTTTTTCACAATCCTTTCTCTCAAAGCTTGAAACTCTTTTTTTTTCTCTAAACCTCTGTCTCTTTTTTTAAACATCTGAATTCAATTAGTAACTTGAATATATTTAATAAAGAGACTCAATTGGGGGTTAATGGCTCTTACCAAGATTCCTCTTTTTTCTGCGCTTCATCAAACAAGCTGATGTCATTATGTTTTTTAGATTTATTTTTTATTTCAAAAAGACTTAAGTGGTGAAGTTGAAGTGCTTTACTCATTTTCCATGAAATCCAAACTTGATACTTCTTAAAATGGATATCTCTGACTTCACTGCAGCTGTTGGGTTCCAGTCAATTCTTCCAGGCAAAGTGACGCAACTGAACAACATAAGGCATGATTACACTTTTCAAAAGTAAGGTGCTTCAATTAGAGCTACTCACATCCTTGTGACTGACTCTGAGGGGGCGTGGCTTTTCAGTCATGTTTTCTCTGAAAAGTGAGCAAAAGGCTGATTGCTGACCTAACAATGAGAAGAAAACCCAATCAGCGTTCCAATCAAGTCCCAATCAATTGTTAGGATTATTAAAAATGAGGAAGTTGTTTTAAGTTTCAACTTTATTGACTTTAACTTAACTAAAAAGGGAGATTAATTTAGCAAAACAAACAAACAAAAACAACTTCACACCCACTTCTTCAAATGTTACCACACCATTGGTTGAAATGGTCCTGCTGGGACCAAAACAAGAAGTTGATAAGCTCAAGACAGTCGATGTGATATATATTTATATATGAGAATGTGAAAAGTTGTGAATCAACAATGAAGTTAAACATGTTTGAACTTGATGAAAACATCATCACTGTGAAGTTGTTTGAAACAGAAAACACAGCTGGAATCTCAGAGCGGCCATTTTAAAGTTGTTTCAAGTTGGAGAAACATTGGTTTGTATTCAAAGATGTTTGAAATTGGATAAGTCTAGCCCAGCTTCTCCCTGAATTCCCAAAATGGAGAGAAATACATTTCCACAGCTGTTTATTCCCATTCCAACAGTAACCATGAAAGTGAGAGAAAAGGAGGAAGAGAAGGAGGAGGAGGAGGAGGAGGAGGAGGAGGAGGAGGAGGAGGGGTGGACGAAGGCAGTGAGGAGCAGAGGAAAAAAAAACAAAAAACTTTTTGCAACTCTGCACTCTGTGTAGCCGTGCGGTCGCTTTGTAGCTGTAATGAAACAGCAGGCTGTGGAACTCAGCTTCTGGAAGTAATCTAGGGCCTAGCCTCAGACACACACACAGTCACATAAAGTCACAGAGGCCCACAAAGACACTCATGCTCATACACATACATTCACATACACATTCACATACACACACATACACACACATACACGCAGCTGGCCGTCCAAAAGCCTCTGCCCTGCATAACCGCTAGCTGCTTTAATGAAAGCCTGTAAATCTATTTGTGGAGCTGAAGCTACCAAGAGGCAGGGCAGGGTCACTTTACAGACCTTCTCTCATAGGCTTCAACTCTAAAATATATAGTTATTTTTTATAGCTGAAACTCCTAAAACTGTGTGTCACTGCGAGCCAAATGTCGCCGACTGCCAAAAGTGGGGTTTCTTTGTGTGTGACTGTAAAAAGAAAAAAAAAACATGATATCATGTCTCTCCACGTCCCTGAACTAACTGTAACTCATAAGAAACTAAACATGAGGTTAACTAATTCTTTAGTGCAGTATGATGCATGAATATGAGTTCCTGGTTAAAAGAGGGGCGGCTACATTTGAATGCAGCATACAGATGTAGCTATGGTGGAAAGTTGTATTCGGAAACTCCAAATGGCTTCTGCCATGACTAACAAGCAGCATGCTAATGGTCATGGATGATTTATAATAGAGTTTAAGGATAACTAAGTGACACTTGAGAAGTTTCATTAAGTTTTGATTTTCCCACTCTCTAAGCATGCAGAGATAGTTGTAAATAATAGGTGTATTTTTTCTTTACATAAAAAGCATATCATCGTTTGTTACGTTGTTGCTGTTTGTATGAGTCCAACATCAAAGGATGGTGCTAGGTTAAGATCCGAACTAAAGTTTGGTGTCTTTACATACAAAAACAAAACCAGTCTTCTGTTATGATACAGTGGGGTGCTGCTATACATTATGGTATGAAGTTTATAATTCAGTTTTGTAGAATATTTACATAAATCCAACATCTTATTAAGTATCTTTGCCAGTTTCTTCTGAGATGAAGGGTCAAGTTAAGGTGAGCTACATCATTATATCTGTTTCTGTTTGAACTGAAATTATTCAGACACATCAAAACTGAACCTTATTACATGCAGATACACGTGGTCAGCGCACGTGTTACCTGTGGTTTTTTAATTTTACACGACGGGAAAGTTGGAATATTTGGAAATAAAGCAGTTCATTTGCTGGGAAACTGGTGAATCATTTCTAATGTGTACATCACTGCATCACCACATGAGTGCTTTCTTCAGTATTGTGACTAAAGATCTTTCCACATACTTCCTGCAACAGCAGATCACTGTATCTATGCAGTGGGGGTTGTGTCATGTCTACATCTGTACACTGCATGCCTGCCCAGAACCTCAGTACGCCTGCAGTGTTCCAGCCTTAAGGCCTCTGTTTCCACTTTGATGGAAACTTAATTGTTCTGGCTGCGAGCAGTTGGGTGCAATTACTAAAGAAAGAGAGAGAGCGAAAGACTTAGTCTGGATCTTGGGTTGTGCATGTATGTGAGACTGAGAGACACCAGGCCTGACCGGTGTCAGCATGTGGATTTAATTAGACTGGTAATAACTGCCTGGAAGAGGGACGTGGAGAAAGAGGGCTGAATGAGGCAGGGGAAAGAGAAGATGAGGAAGAGACACAGAAAATGTATACGAAGAGAAAATCTGACAAATGGTGACAGAGAGGGGTGTAACAATGAGGAGGGAATTAGTTATCAGCAGAACAAGAGCCCATCAGGAGTGTCTTTGTGTTTCTGAGGGATTACCATCACTCTCTAACATATGACTTCTCTAACTTTAGCCTTTTCTCTTTAAACTAACCTCCAGCTCATTCTAATCAAAAAAAAAGTCTCTACATGAACCAAACCAATGTTGTTTTTCACAGTTTCTTCAAAAACAAGACTACTACCCATTCTGCATCCCCAAACAACATTACACTATCTTGCCTTACACAGTAATTACACTGAAACTTTCAGCCACCCTGGGTGTTTCCACCTACTACACTCTTTTAAATGAGAGCTGGATGCTAACTGTTTTTGGAGAGATAGCGTTATTCTGTTTTATGTTTAGATTGCCTTGCTAAGCCTTCTTCTTTGTTTTATCATCATCACCAAGTTTCTAACTAACTTCTAAATATTTATGTTGTACTTCTGGGTTTTTACGTCTTATTTTCTTTCTTGCAAGATTATTTTTCTCATCAGTTTTCCTTCTTGTAATACTCTCCAAGAGGAAGTTACATTTTTTTAGGCAGAGGTGTAATTGTACTGATTGGTACAAACTTGTCCTTTACTTTGATCAACTCTACCTTAATTAGTTTCCATTTCTAATCAACATCATAATTACATAGGTATAGAAAACAGACTGGGATTAAAGTAATCTGTCAAACAGCCAAAAGTTGCTGGCATGACAGATGGTGAGGAGCTGAAAAAGACAACAACTGGAATTGAATATACACTGTATATGCCTGCTCTGTGCAGCTGAATCATTAGGAATCTTTGTTTGGAAAAGTGTTTTCATATCTGAACTGACAACAGAATATATATTTTGGTCATTTTTTGCCATGTAACAATAAAAATGCAAATGTTAGTAGTTAGTAGGCCTTTAAAACAAGTGATTTTCTGCAATTGTCTTATAACCAAGCTATTCAGAAGTTAAACTATAGTCTAAGTATTCAACAAACACTGTTTTTAATTAATTTCATTAATAAACCTTGTTGCAGTTTCCTGTGCTGTAACTTTCCTTTTCATTCCCATTTTTGGCATTGCATATGCAGTCCAGTGATAAACTATATTTCCAATGCACCACAGGCTGTTTGTTCCCAAACACACTGTGTGTGTGTGTGTTGACAGAAAACAAGCAATATCTTCATCTCTCTCTCCATACAGCACTCCCTCTCTCTCTCTTTCTCTCTCTCTCAACACAAACTCATAAGCGCTCTTGGACTATCTCCATTTGAGGAAGACGAAATTGATTGCAGAGAAAGAAATTGATCGACGCGATGCAAATAGTATGACTTTTTTTTCTTTTTTTTTTAACTTTAGTAAAAAGCTGTTGAGCGAGGGCTTTTCAGCACTTCGGATTGCTCTGGAGAGTCCAGCCAATGAGACGGGAGGGATTCATGGTGCTGCCTATTGCCTTCTTGAAATATCAGCCTCACACACACACACACACACACACACACACATTCACACATGGACAGATTCTTTGACAAACAGAAAATTAGCCAATTAAGCACTACACACACTTAGCTGTCACTGATCTGAATATTTTCCCCTCAGATCTGTAATCTTGACAGTAATCCTTTCCCATAGGATTCTGTGATTTTACTGACGTGTTATTACACAAACTGTAAAAAAGTTTAAATTTTATTTATTTGGCTCAGTTTATAGCTCTGTCATTGTATGAAATCCTTAACCAGAGAGAACAAACTGACAAAAAAAGAGAGATGACTGTAATTCAAATCCTTTTTTAAAAGATTATCTTCATGTTGTTTTGCCTTTGAATGATGGCATACACAGTTCTGAGATGATGCCCTAGGTTATTGGTACAAACACACACTCAAAGGAGATCACACACATACACACACATAGATTTTGAGACACACACACACACACACACACACACACTCAGAGGCCTTGGAGCATTTCCTCATGCTGGCAGAATGTAGCAGTCATGCCCAAGAGCAAAGGAGCGAAAAAGCAATGAATAAATGACAAGAGGAAAAAAGAGTCTTTAATTCAGTTTAATTCTAGGCTACTCCCCTCACATCCGCTTAAAAAAACCTACCAAGATTGGGGGATAGTGTGTGTGTGTGTGTGTGTGTGTGTGTGTGTGTGTGTGTGTATATATACTGTGGTATAGCATGTCATAGCCATGGTATGTGAGAAGCAGAACTCTGAGGTAGCTGGATGTAAACCAAAACCAGCTCATAACACACACAGTAAAAAGCACACATGCTTATATACACATACAGTGACACACATTCAGACACTCACACATGCAGGAGAAGGGTGGGCTCCAGTGTGAATGACGTGGCCTAGATTGGAGGGTGAGTCATTTCCGCTTGTTTGTGGAAAAGTGGGGGAATGTCCCTTTATGGCAAAAAAAAAAAAAAAAAAAGCAAACCACTCTTTTCAACCATCTCATCTCTCATTTCTTATCCCTGCCCCTCCAATCTCACTCTCTTTTGTTGTCTCTCCATATTTGTCTCCCATTCTACATCTCTCTCATGTCATATGTGCAACTATGTTTTCCATCTATTTATTTCCTGAACGCCTCATCTCGTCTGTTCAGTTCAAATGTGGCATGAAATGGAAAGAATTGTTGGCTGTAAATATGAGGGGAACCATTTGGTTTTTGAATCCTGGAGGTTATGATTACTGTCACCAACCTGTTGGGGTGAGGTAGAGAGTGAAGCCGAGCTGGACTGAGGTGAGGTGAGGTGGTAGTGACAGTGACGGAGATATGCTCGCTTTAAACTTTGTGTTTGCATGGGAATAACGGCTGCCTTGCATATCCTGCATCCGTTTGTTTGTGCTCATCAGCAGAGATGCTTAAGCTAAGTATGATGGATTATTTTCTGTGATCTGTTTCCATAGTTAACCTACTGAGGTGTCTTGTTAGTTAAGAAACCACAGCGAAATAGCCTAATATGACTACCAACCGTTTTGAGTCATTTCCTGTGGCTTCGCATTGTATTGATTGACTTGGACGAGAACAGACACCTGCTTTTTCAGGTGATGCTGAGCTGCTACGTGCTGCCACCCAAGATGAAATAAGGAGCGAATACTTGAGACGAGAAAAAGAACCACACAGAACAAGCCTTTTGAGTCTTTGTAAACACACCCAGAGGCCTAAGCTACATCAAGTCACCATTATTGAAGGACTCTCTCTCAATCACTCTCTCTGTTTTCAGTTCCACACTGCTGCCTCCGAGGCTCCCCCTCCTCCCGTCTTTATGAATCTCTGAAAAGGTGTCTAATGTTATAAACAAAGAGGGAAAAATATCAGAAGACTTGTTTATATTGGGAAATCTCTAATAAAACATCTGATTAAAATAGCATCACAAATTCATAGATTGCTCAAAGTTGCCGAGCTGCTGATATTATTTTTATTAGATTCATTGTAATTCTGACTGTGAACTGCTCAGGTGAACTCGAGGGTTTGTTTTTTGGGGGAGATGATGATTACACTGCTGGGTTTCTGTTTGCTTGCTGTGAGTATTTAAATCAGTTATTGCTCAGTTTGTTAATATTAAGTATTCTGCAAATGTACATCTAATCATTTAGCATCATCTATATAGCTGACAGAGGATTTCAGGAGTTTTGTTTTTCAAAATGGATCTGTAGCTTTTGATGATAAAGCCATGCAGCTGTTTCTCTGAGTAAACAGAAACTTATTTTCTCTTATTTTGAAGAAACTGTGTTATGCAGCTCTATCTCCCTCACTCTGTTCATTAGAAGATAAAAAATTGGTCACAGGCGAGCTGTTGCTACCATGTTTTAATCAGCCTGTCTCTGGGTGAGCGATGACATTTACTTAGGTTACTCTCCCACATGGCATGACTAGTGGTATATTTAATGGACCCACGGTCCCAGGGTGAGAGAATACCCTTACCTTGATAGGGTCCCCGCATGATACAAGCATGTCTTAATAAGCCTTACTCCTGGAGTGTAGACTACATCATTAACCCAAGTTGGAGTTTGAACTGATGAACCCCAAGAATCCACATGCATGTAACAGAGCGTGTCTGCTCTCTGCTATTTTAATGAAATTATATTTCTGTTTGTTTCATTTTCTTTCTAGATAGTGGACATCTCAGTGTGGAGCAGCACTAAAAATCTAATTTAGAAGAAAAAACCTGAAGGTATTAACTAGAATATGTTGAGGAACAAAAGCTCAAACCTTTGGCTCTACCTGTCTTTGAATAGTAAAGTACGGTATTTTTATTTTATTGTGTCGATTTTAAGTGTCATAGAACAAATAACACGAAGAGAGTGAAAGAACAAGTACAATACACCTCCATGCATGTCACTCACCATCAAGCCAAACATGAATACAATCCTGCACCTTGGATATTACAGATATAAAAACATGACTCGGGCAACAGATTTTACAAAGTTAAAAACAATGCTCCAATCTACAGTTGCTTAAATTATAATGTGTCTAGTTACTGACAAAAAGCTGCACTATATTGTCACATCCCACCCTTGCGAGGCAGCAGGATTTCTCGTGAAAGTGAGAATCCATCTTTCCAGACTCTGAGCTATTGGCTTATGGCTGAACCGCAGTGGTTTGGACCAATCAGTGCTCTATGAGGGAGGACGAACTAACAGTTTTGATAAGAGTGTCGCGAACTAGCTTTCTAGCTTTCCTCTTCTGTGCTCTCTTACAATGTCATATGATAGACAATCCTGTCATGAATTATAATGATTAATAGTAAAAATCTATTCTCCAGTGTTGTAGTACATTTTCTTATAATACATGTGTTTCTCTAAGTTCCTACTCATATGTTAAGGGGGTAAATTAATATATTGTAACATATAATATTTCATATGATTTTCTGTCTCATGGATGGACAAGGTGGTACAAAGACAATAAAGTGTTTATAAGGTTTCAATAAGATAGATATAAGCTGAGAGCTAAGAGACTGAGCTTAACTGTATTATGAAATATTAAAAATATGTCAGTTGGGAAATAAACTAGTTTTTCTTTTCCTAGTCTTTTGAAAATACAACAGTCTGTGCGAAGTCTCTCATTCTGCATCACAACACATTTTAATACTTAGAAACATATTGCCACAATCCACAAGCTTTCTTACTGTTACTACTAATATTTTCTTTTTAATGTCAGATCTCAGGCTGACCAGGAGAAGCAACTCTCACAAAGTATTTTGTTTCTTTTTTTTTTGACTTTTTGAATGAGCCTTTGGCTTAATAAGATATTTATTAGCACTGATATGTACCACTATGCAGAGAGTGACTATGAGATTTGATCTTCATTTCAGTGATTATTATCAGAAGCAACAACATATTAATTTTATATCCCAAGAAAAAAAAAAATGTAATCACAGTTTTTAGCTCTCTACGAGGGTTAAAAATTAACACCCCCCCAGCATGTCTTTGACAGATAAATCAATATCTGTTTCCTTCCACTAAGTCTTTGCAATGATATCTTCTTGAATTAATGATAACTTCTTATTTATTTCATTTATTTCCAACAGATATAAAGTGGAAAGGGGGAAAACTGCTTTATATAAAGCTGTAGAATATAAAATTCTGCACATTTTCTTTTCAACTCTACTCCTCAATTATTCAAGAACCAAAACAATGAAACTACAATTAAGTCATGTTTGCTACGTGTTTGTCAGTTCTGATGATCCTGGAAAAACTATTGACAACATATTTTAAATTAAAATAAACACCAAACGAAATAATACTTATTTATTCCTGGCTGGAATATTGATTTATATAATTTGATAAGAAAAAATGAAGCAGGATCTGGACACTGCTCACTTCTGACCTTGTTCATTAATCTGAAAAGCTGGGGACCCCGCACTGTTTCCTTCACAGTACATATTAGACCTATCTATCTCACTGCATTCAAACACTCACCAAAATACAGATTTTCAAGATAGTACAAGACAATAATTTTTACCTTCTTTCATTCACCCACTTGTCACAAAACCATATTATCTATCATGTTACATTCATCCTACCTCCTTTCCCCTAGAGCTACTCTGTTTCGTTTTGACCCCGTCTGTGTTCAGACAAGCCGCTACACGATTTAATTTAATCAACCAGAAGCCCAGAGTCTGGAGAAAAATAATAAAACCTAATCACTTTACTCTTTTCCTTGCTGCATCTCCATCACTGGAGGAAGAAGAAGACGATAGAAGAAATCTTAGTTGTCTTATCTCCAAAGTCTATTTATTACCAGGCTCATGTAACACACTTCAAAACTCAGGCTCAGGGCAAAAATAACTATAAAGCAGAGTGTCTTTATTACCAGCATTGTGTAATGCCCACACATTAGAGGCCTTGTTTGTTCCACTGTAGGTATACAGTGCAGAAGCTACAGCACAGTGTGGGCTACAGGGAGTGGACAAAATTAGAGAGACAACCCTTAATACAATATCCTGATTTATTAACTTGAGGAGTATTCCCTTAACTTCTCTTTACTCGCATCTATTTCTGGCAGCAAAGACGTGAGGTGAAGATGCAAGTGAGGGAAAACAGACTGGCAATAATAAATAATCAGGTATACATTGTTGTTTGTAGCCAGTTTGACTATGAGAGACATGGTTTTATAGTGAAATAAGGTTTTAGCCATTTGAAACAATAAGATATTTTCAGTTCATTCTGAAACGATGGCGGGACTAGTTCGACTGTGGCAGAGGAAGTCAGTTGAGTAGGTGGTCCTTCGATGTGGCCCGAGATGCATTTGTATTCACCCTGCTTAAAGAATGTGGCAACATGTGATCTAAGTGATCGGATCTCAAATGAGTCCTCAGTGCGTCTTGAGAAGTATTTCCATTACTTTGTCCATCCCTTACAACCCCTTACATCATTGGCTTCATCTATGAGAGGTCGTAATGTTTTGGCTCATTGGTGTGTTTCCTGTCTGTTGCTCTCAGGACTCTATCAGCTTCCAAGCTGATGAGCAGCTTTTGGGGAAGTGAGCTGCAGCTGCAGTCATGAAATAACAATCATGTCACAGCAGTCTGCAGGGATGCTGTATTCTATCACTGACAGCGTGTTGTACTCCCCCTTGATGATTTTCTAATCTGCACAAAAAACAATACATACTTCCAATCAATCAGACTATTGATCCCTCTATTGACTGACACAAAGAACGCTGGCTGCCTCAACCAATTACACTTAATTGCTGCATTTCAACAAGGTTGCTAAGTTCACCGCCTCAAATGACCTCTGGCTCCCATCTTCTGAGGTGTAGTTATTGGGAAAATGGCTGTCATGGTAACAAGGGGTAAATGACAGTCTCCAATCAGACTGGATAGATGCCAGCTGTACTGGGTGTAAGACTCCAGGTTTCGATAGTACATACAGAAACCTTGTGTTTCATTGTGTGATTGAGATTATAAAAAATTACAGTTTGCTCCAGTCATTTTTTTATGACAATTAAACCCACTGCGGATGCACCTAGTTTTGAGCGTGGACAAGCTTTGAGATAACCCGTCAGGACCAATTTAAAATTTCAAATGTAGATAAAAGGGTCCACCAAGGCTCTTTCTAGATAATATATTCATTTATGATCACATTGACACCTGGCTTTTAAACACTCCCATGAGGCCAGAGGATAGGTGAGGGTTCTTGCATTATAAGCCTTAGGTAAAATTATTTTCCCATGAATCCTGTCAAAATTCAGGAACCCTGACTAAATTTAGGATGTCTGCAATTTACATAAACAAAGTGACATTCAGCTTAACAATGTTCCACATCAGCTTAACAATATATGTCACATGAGACTCTGTTTACAACACAGTTGGAAACACGAAATGCAAATCAGAGCTGTGTCTAGATAGGGATGTAAAGCATGTTTAAAAAAAAAAACAGATTAAAAGCTTATTGGGAATTTTAGATTACCAAAACAAAAAAGCAGATATCGTCTTGTTATAACTTGTGAATGCGTCGTGTATGTGACATTATTTTTCCCATCGTAATATAAATGTCCTTTTTCCACTTATTGTCTGTATTGTTTTTGTCAAGAGATAACGGTGAAGAACATCAAGTGACCGAACATCTGAAGGTGTCTGGGGTAAAAGCACCACAGCCGGCAGACACACACACATACTAAGGAGACAGACTTCTGCCCGTGTGATAATTGGGGCCACATTTGGCGTAAATCCTGCAGTGTGAATTGAGCCCCAGTAAAAACCATTATGTGTCTCCAGGGTCCAGCCAGCACAGGTGTTGCTACCTCTGGTGCTGTTTAAATAAAAATAAGTCCTGCCATGTGTGTGTATGCCACACACCTCCATACCGATATGTGCACAGGCCCACATCTCCCTCTGCAGCTGCTCGCACATTTCACAGTTGCACACACGCACTGCTTTACAAAACATAACAAACTAAGCACTGCTAAGACCCCCAGATTAAGATAGCGTGCCAGAAAGGAGACACCGACCTTAAAATAATAATTTAAAAAAAAAAAAAAAGGAAAAGCTGCAGCTGCTGCTGCAACACTCGACTCAGATTCACACCAACACTGTGGCCTTTCTGCAAATGTAGAGAAAACCCATAACAAAAACAATTATCCACTGGGATATGATAAAGCAGGTAATTTCATGCCCTGCTGCTTAACTTGTGGCATTCCTGTCAGGTTGCTGTGGAAATCACTGTCATATATCTCTCATATTTATTCCAAAGCCTGAGAATGGTGACCAACAACAACCACTGAGTAAGGGAAATAAATAAAACAGCCACATTTCCACTTTCGCACCAGCCAAGACCAAACAAAGACAGAATGGATTTTCCAGTATCTTTATCACCCAAATGTGGTTAAATCGGAAATGGTATATTCTTTTGATGGGATTCTGTTCAAGTTACTTTTTTCTTTGGTTAATCGTATGTTAATATCATGTTAGAAAGCCCGGCTTGGTACAGATGTGGAAAAGCTGTTCGTGTGTTTCTTGAGTAAGTCTGAATAAAATGTGGAAGGAATATGCGCCACAATGCGAGAATATACAACAGACGACTTAGCCAACTGAGCAAAGACAGATAATAAAGTTAAGAACTTAAGAAAATAATAGGATCAAGTGCTACTGAATTTACAGCTTGCTTCATGCAGCTCCTGACTGTAATCTAGGATATTCAGCTTGTAGGGAATGGATGGATTCATCCTCAGAGAAATTAATGGATTTAAATGGTTATTGAAAACAAAACCATTTGCACTTACAGCTAGTTTCAACATGCTGAGATCACAGACGGTAGAGAGTCTGCAGCAAAACCAATCAATGTGTCAACGCCACATCCAGATGGCGGGGCCACCTCACAGGCCGTTTGCCAAATTCAGATCTCGACTAAATAAACACTGATGAAAAAGGGGAAGAATACAGACATCACACTGACAGCGACAGTCAGACAACATGATCATCCTGTTCTGTGGATGCACAACAACCTCTTCTTCCTTATCTTAGCTGCTATTATAGCTGTATTGATGTCTGTAGATTTTTCTGTATGAAACAATATCTTTTCTTTTTCACAAACTGTTAAAAAGCAAATTTTAAAAAAAGGACCTAGTCTGGAATATATAACAATATACGTATCTGTCAAAAATGCAACTACTTTTACCTCATGTACTTTCTAGAAATGAGTGGCTTGTATCTAATGATGGATGTGTTTTCTCCAGCTGCTTGTTTTTCATTCCAAACACCTCTCATCTTGAGTTAAAAGATGGCACATTGACGGGTTTTCTATGTATTGATCCAAAAGCTGAGATTAGGCATGAAAAACAGGTAAAATATACAAGGAATGCAGAAGAAAACAACTTAATGACTTGATAAAGCAACAAACAGTGAGGAATACACACACATACACAGAGGAGATAAAAAAACAAAACAAACTGTGATGGTTTCAGCACAATGATAATGTTGGAGTTTTGTTTGTTGATTATAAACAGATACTTAAATTGTTTTTCTCTTCCTCCTAACTGGTTCTGACAAATGATGCTGTCTGATTGTTTCACCTTGAGGGAGCATGGTGATGGAGAGAAAGGGAGAGAACAGATTGAAGAAAGTGACAGTGAAATGAAAGAGCGAGCGAGTCCAGTAAAGAAAAACAAGCATTAGAGAGCGAGAGAGAGAGAAGTATGGCAACAAGAGTTAAAAAGGAGAGTAATATTCTCTGACTGATGGACACATGCTTCACTAATATTTAGAAAGAAATGGGAGAAATGGGATTAAATACAAGGAGTTCTGTGGCTAATAATGCTAATCACCGGGGAACAAACGCATGTTTGTTGAACTAAATGTAAAACAAATTTAATGTACTGCAGCCTCATGTTCAGAGTGCAGGGCATTTTGTCATCGCTCCGTAATTCAGTCTGACTGGCCTTCATTTTCTGTAATCAAATATATCCAGCTGCAACGTCACTTTCACTTCACGCTGAGGCCATGCCAGCTGACATACAGTCAGCAAAGGCAAGTTTACAGCAAAAAGCCGCAGATAATTTCCTTGTTGAATAATTGATTACACACAAGGACAACCCCTGATGTAGAAAGAATTAAAGATGAGTTGTAGATAGGCATGAAACAGAGCAGTTCACACTACAAGTTATCATTGTTATAACATAGACAGAAAGAACCAAAGAGGATCCTTGTTTTCATAAATCAAGACAAACAATTGAAGTCACAGATAAAAGTTATTGAACTGTCGTGCTTGACCTGGTTAGCGTGTTATGTTACAGCTAACAAGGTAAAGCTGGTTGGCTACAGTTACCTAACGAAATAAGTTAGCTTTCATATTAGCTGATGTTACAGTCTTGCTTGTTATTCCAATATTTTATTATAATTAAATATTAAAAGTTGGCAATGCCGAGCTGTCTTCCTTAGCCCATATTTCCTAATATTACATGAAGTTTGTTATGTTGAAGAAGTTTATCTTCACTGATATCCAATACTCTTCCGGCCTGTGGTATTCCCACTGCGGCTGAGTTTAACCAGTCATCAAATTCAATGGCACAGTTAACGTAGAGCCAAAGCTGGACTTTGATACCACACTGCATGAATACCTTTCAGCAGCAAGAATATGCTGTATGAGCTTGAGGTGTTTGTGTGTGTGTGTGTGTGTGTGTGTGTGTGTGTGTGTGTGTGTGTGTGTGTGTGTGTGTGTGTGTGTCTAAAAATGTATTTCTGACTTTTACAGCTCTTCATTTGGTGTGTGTCTGAACGTGTGTGTGCGTACAGTAAAAACAGGTGGTTATGTATTTACTTGCCATTTTCAGTGCCAACCCGGCTGCATGCTGATGTGAGTGAAAGTGTGTGAGCACAGATACTGTAGATTGCTCTGCTGCATTCCTTCCTCCAACATTCATCCCTCCATCTCTCCCTCTCCTCCTCACTCCTCCGTCTTGCAACACACCTGGCTATTTGGATGCTGGGCTGCTGGTACACACACACACACACACATACACACACACACACACACAGACACACACACACAGATAGAGGTCTCCTACACCTCACAACACACAGTAACACACACTGAGTCAGTTTTGTTTATACACAAAATGTGATGTACACAAGTGGTAGCAGCGTCTTATTGAAGTCTGTCCACACTAGAGTTTAAATCAGAACAGGTTTTCATCTTCTGCCTGTCCTTTTTGAAACTGTCCCGTAAACTGTGCCGAGACTATTGAGCTTTTCCAGGTCAGGAGTTAAAAATGTTGCTCATCATTGTCGCTCTGTACTGCTGTTGTGACTGTGAGGTCTGGACCCACAGACCAAATATGCCCAGTTTCTAGTTTTGAGAGTAGAGCTGGTGGTCATCATGTTGGTATCTATGATGTATTTTATTCACTGTAATTTGCTCGCGGGTTGTGGGAAATCTGCAAAAATACTTTGCGAAGAAGGAAAGGAAGAGGGCATTAGTTTTACTGTGAATGCTAAACAAAAACTCATTTCTGAATATGTTGATTGGTGTATGTATCAGGTTTGTCTTTCTCACAGATAATGTAAATATCGTACACAAGAAAGAAAAATCAAAATGGAAAAAAATCTTGCTCCAAGAAGAAGAAGAAATAAACTAATAAAGAGCAAAGCCAGGGAAGACGAGCAACATCCTGTTTTGGCATCAGAAAGCAACAAGGCTTATGGGAAATATGGTCCTAATTTCGATAATCACTGCTATTGCCATAAGAATGAGTCTACCAGCTGTAACGCGCCTCTCATCTGTTTACAGTAAAAACACCAATGTATATCAACTAATTTGACAATGTCTTACTAGAGTTTAAAACGCAATCCTCCAAATAGCAGCTTCAAAATGTTCCCGGCTAATTAAAACATGCTAGTTAGTGTTCTTGTCATGTAGAATGAAACAAAAAAAAGGGTCAATATAGGGTAAGTAACCAGGATCCAGATTGTAAACAGTCTAAGCTCATAATCAATAGCTCAAAAGGTGACTTCTTGGAGATTCAAGATTTCTTTTTTTTTTTTTTTTCCCAGCTTTTCTCCGGGACAGGCTTTCTCCTCTCCCTCGCTCACTTTACCAGTCTCACCAGCCGCCTCTCCATCCCTCAAGGGCTGACTTCTGCTCAATTTGCCCTGACCTTTCTGCCTGTAAACAGCCAGACAGCAGTGTGAGTGACTGGCTGTCTGCCTGATTCTAAATGGAATGGAATGACACTGGTAGAGAGGGAGGGAGGGCGACGCAGAGGGACCGATCAGAGGAAGGATGAAGACAACACAGAGAGACAAACAAAAAAAATAAAAAAATAAAAAAATCAGGAATGCAACACATTAGCGAGAAATCTGTGGGAAATTATAACAGGAAATAAAATGAGTGGCTGTAACTGAATCTCACTGACCCACCACACAGTGAGTAAATTCAAATGTTTGTGTGTGTAAAGATAGAAGGAAAGAGAGAAGGAGATATTGGAATACATCTATAGATAGAGAGACGCACTCACACAGGTTTTAGCCATTTTATTTGTAATGCTATATCATAATGGAAAAAGCACAGGGAAGGATAGTGTGGTTGAAATGGACCATATGTACATCAATACTGAATTGTGAGTTTATTGTATTTTACACTGTGGCCACAGAAAATACTTATATCCTAATGGATAGCATGTGACTATTAATCATACCTCAACATACAGTAACTCAACACTAAACCCGCTTTTTAGACTTAGTGAATTATGTGTACAGTCACTTAATTAAAGTTAGAGTTACAGTAAACTTTATTGTCCCCACAGGGAAATTTGTCCTGGGCACAGTGCTAGTTGCTTCACATGAAATAGGATAAAAACATCACACAAACACAAACAATTTGACACAAAGCTAGACCGCTGCTTCACACAAAACATCCCAAAAAACATGAGGAACCATCTAGCTCTACATTTCACACTGACAACACCACAATGACATAAAAACAATTTAAAATGCAAAAGAGTGCTAAAGAGCCTGTGTATTTATATTTTTTGCGCTTCGTTTTATTCCATGAAGGTTTAGCATTAGAGTTCAGCAGTTTGATGCAGGCTGGAACAAATGATAACTTGATTTTGGCTCATGGAGTCTTGTTCCTGATGACAGAGAAGAGGGGATGTTGGCAGTCTGCAATGATTTTTGTTGCTTGCTTCATGATTGCCTGTTTTTACAGACCCTGTATTGACTCATATTCTGTCTTTCCTATTATCTTCATAGCCATTTTGTGCATGCTGACAAGCTTTTTCCTCAGTTGCACTGTTAGGTTGCCAAACCATGTCGTAATTCCTTATCTAATGATGCTCTCTAGAATTACCTGGTAGAGCAGTAGCATGATCTGGCTGCTCACTCCATACAACCTCAATAGCCTTAAAAAGTAAAGTCTCTGCTGCAATCTCTTGCACAGGTTTTCAATATTTGTTTTCTAGCAGAAAAGTTTATCTATATTATATGAAGACACCTGAATGATTTCCTGGTTTTAGTGACCACTATCTCATGGTCAGTCACTTGCCTTGGGTTGAAGACCATCTTCTGTGTTTTGGTGGCGTTGAGAATGAGATGGTTGGTGTCGCACCACTTGATGAAGGTGTTGATCTCATTGTAAGACAGAGAGTGGTCAGAGTGATAGTTACACTACCAACTGACCCTTGTCTCAGACTAATGTGTTAATTGCCATAGAAGAGAAATTTCAGAGATTGTGAAAAATCAGTCTGTGATGATCCTTGGGACACCTGAGAGGCTTAACATTCGGCCACTCTCTGCAACAAGGCCTGCAAATACAGATCAAGAGGCATATGAAGTTAACTCTTGATCATTTGAATGTCGCTGTCATAGCTGGGCTCAGACTACAGGAGTTTATGGTTACGGAGAAACTGGTTGGGGAGACACGATCAACGTGTCTTTGTTAGCAGTATAGGATGTTGAAGACTGGATCTGTGAACCCCTCACATTACCAGATAATCTGTCCTGAGCATCGGCACCAGGTTTCTCCTCAAATTGTGAAGAGCGGTGAGTTTGGGTTGAATCAGCCCAAACCTCAACCCAAACTCCTGTAGTTTAAGCCTTAAGCTTTCACTTTGTCTGTGCAGGGGTCAGTTTTGTCCTATAATGAGAACCCCTATCTCTGGTGGAAGTTTCTGTGCAAACCTTTGACTCATGAAGTTGTTTCATGGGCCTGTGAAGAATGTGTGATTCACCTCTCTTTGATAGTCAGCCTGTGGATGTTTTTCTTTTTTTTTTGACTCCAAACCTCAGCTTTTGATGGTCTGCTGAAGACATTTTTCCCAGACAGCCAGACAGTGGGCTTTGGAAGATTTGATGGTGCATTTGTAGAGATAATTTACCAGCTTTTTTTTTGATAGTGGTGTAATACAAAAGTTGATATGCCTGAAATATGAAGAAAGGGGTGGAGATAAAGAAACACAGAGGGAATAGAGCTGGATATTATATTTAGCCCAGCATTAAGAGTGAGGGGAGGGGAAGTAACAAGAGATGAAAATAGACAGAAACGGACTCTGGAGACAGGAATAATGCTAAACTACATGTAGAATTTAAGTGTCTGTCTTTGGAGATGAGGTGTAGATAGCACAGCCAAACACGAAGAAAACAAAAATGGTTTTATGCAGCAACTATTATCTTTTTTTATTCCTGTGCAACTGAAACCCAGCCATATTCCAGGCTTTCTTCCAAAGTCAAATAAATAAATTTACATATACAAAGGCACAGATCTGTTAGTGATTGATTTCATGACCCCTGAGGTAGACAGATAAAACACACACACACACACACACACACACACACTGAACATGCCAATCATATGTATCCTATGTGTATTTTTGATACATAAAAGTGATTCCCAAACAAGGTGTTCGGACAAATTCCAACAGGTCACAAGAGAAACTTGTGATTCAAGTGACTTTTTAGTGGAATGTCACTGAGATGAGTGACAAGTGGTTGAAAGTCTGATGCTTAATTTCCAGGTTTTCAAAGGTAAAAAAAGTTATGGACCACTGATTTACAGAATAATTTTATGATTTGGAAAAGTTATTTAACATAAAACACACATTTTTAATCAAGTTGTCTCTTTTTGGTGTAATTACTTTTTTATTTTGATATAAAATGTGGTAGAAAAACAAAAATGAAAGCATTGACAGAGTCTATGTTAGAGGAGATATGGATTTCTACATCAATAAGACTGATACAGCGGCAGATAGACAGAGAAAAAGACTGCATTAATTCACTTCTTCATGCTAGATTAGATGTCAGATTTCCATACAGAGGGAAGAGGAGGATAAATAGGAAGACAGATGAGAATCACTGAGACATTGGTTCTGCTAAATTAGATGGATTTCTGCATGTAGAAGAAGAAAAGACTCGCTCTGTGACTTTATGTTATCTGTGACATCATCTCCATGCGAACATCTATAACTTCTTCTATAACATCCAGAAAGTGCGTTACTTTGTGTACACATATCCAGATATATCTACTATAGAAGTGTGTGGACTGAGTAGCACACAAACAAAACAAAACACATATTTGCTACTAAATGTGCTAGTTAGCGTAAAAACACATTGTAAATGCAGCAGTCGCACACAAGAAACACGTAAGCATGTAAAATAAACAACATCATTCACTGTCACAGAGCACACTGTTAATGTGGCAGCTTTACACACAGGAGCAAAGAAGTGGATACACTCTAACACGTGCACACAATGCATCAAACACAGATCCACAATCACTGCAGACCTCTCTCACTTACACAGTTACACTACACAGACTGGCACATATTGAAACACACATACATGCACAAGCACACAGCTGCACTGAAGAGTCAACAGCAGACACAAAAACACTCTCATTAAACTCACACAAACACACAAAACCAGTGCACTCAGACACATTGTAAATGTAGAAATGGGCCCCACATATACCCCATTAAAATCACTACACTTTAACAAACTATAAATGCAGCTCTATCTCTCTCTCTCTCTCTCACACACACACACACACACACACACACACACACACACACACACACAGACACACACACAGAGGGGAAGGTTGTGGTGTCCACGTGGCTGTGTGGTTTTCAGGCTCAGCTGGATCAGCCTGAGGTGAAGGAAATGTTAGACTCTTTCTTTCTCTCCCACTGCTTTTCTTCTTCTTTCACCTTCTTTTAACCTTTTTCATTCTCAATTATTGTCACCCTGCATCGTTTCTCTTATTATTACCCCTTTTCCATTCCTCTCAGTTTAAGTAAAAACACTAAACGTGAAAAATGCACAGATTACAACCATAATAAAGTAATTAATTTCAAGATACGTTTTTCAAAAAAGACAAAGGGTATGATTTTTTTTCCACTTCCTCACAGTGCTGTCAGTCCCTTTCTCTCTCAGCCACTTATTTTACTTTCCCTCTCATCCCCCTCTTACACCCTCCTCCTCCTCCTCCTCCTCCTCCCCCGCCTCCTCTGGACATTTTAAGCCATTATAAAGCCTGGTTTGGCAGCGTGGTGTGTGTTCATGTGGTGCCGCTCTGTAAAAGACCAAGATTGAAGCTTTGTGGAAAATCCTTGGCTTCCTTTTTAAATACACCCGGCATCACTGTCCAAGGTCCCGCGGGAGGAGGAAGGAGATGAGGGGGGAAAGGGAGGAGGAGAACTATAGAGGGTAGAAGGTGTAGGTGGTGGGGGAGGAAAAGACTGAAGTTCGAAGTCGTCTAAAAGGAGGCAGAGGAGGGTCTTAGGAAGGGAGGAGCAGGACGATTGTGGCTTGAAGGAAAAATTATACTTACTGTAGGTCTGAGAAGGAGGAGAAACAGGAGGAGAAAGTGGGCAAAAGGGAGGAATGTGGAGGATAGAAAAATAGAGGACGTAGACAAATGACAGAAGAGAGAGAAAGTGAAATTATCCCCGTGAAATTAAGTTGGCTTCTTTATCTTGGAAGTAGCAAGGAAAGAAAGGAGAAAGAATCGTTGAGATACAAATTTTCTGACCAAATCAAAGCTCCATAACAGAAGAAAAATAAGCAACGAAGTCTTCAAAGAAGAAGCAAGTCTGTTATTTAAATTTCAGCACTTTGACTTGTGCTTTTATTTGTCTGCATTTGCAATATAAAACAATCTTATGCCATTCATCCGGAGAAGCTCGACACACTGGCCTCATGTCCACACACACACACACACACACACACACACACACACACACACACACACACACACCACAGTCAAGCCAATTATCATAAAGTGAACTGACCCAGAGACAGAGACAGATAGGCTGACACTGGACACTGAGCTGGAGAAGTAACAGAGGTAATCGGCTCCATATGTGTCTGGGTGCCACATTTAGACCCAGTATCTGTCCTCTCCAACCCGTCTCCACTGCATTCCACCGAGGACACACACACACACACACACACACACACACACACACACACACACACATATGCAACAATACACACACAAGAAATAAAAGCCGTGTTGGAAACAACCAGCCGGTGTATGTTTGTGGGATGCTTGAGTCCATAGTCATCACAGTATGCTTGGGAAGACATGAACACAAACACACACAAAAACAAGTGACAAAGGAGCAGCCTGAGAAACCAACCACAGTAATCTTTGCCCCCCTCCCGCTTTGTGTTGCATTTTCAGACTTAATTTTCAGACATGTGCTACCGAGGTCAGAGAATGTGCAAGATTTTATTTTCAACTCCAAATTAAACATCACACCAGCTAATCAGCCTCATTAGTTTTTCTCACTGTGGCTGAAGTGCTTTTTTGTGTATAGTTGAAATGAGACCCTATGTTCCCTTGTTCTTCAGTGGCACATGTCACTACTTAAAAGCCAAGCAGGTTTTCAGGGCCATTAATGATTGAGATTAGGAAACGTTTTCCAGGTTTGCAGTGAAGTCGTATTTTACAGAAGAAACTTCCAATATGATGCCAACTTTTCCGAAATAATTACAGGCATGTGTTTAAAAAGCTAGATTGACTGATAACTTTTTCCCAAACTTTTATAATTTATTCAGCTATTCCTGCATAGTTTACTGTATGTTAAGATTTTAGTATGTTGCGCCAACAAGGATCAATGAGCTGGACTGATTAAGGCTCATATTTTCCGTTTTTTTCAAAGGAGCAGTCCAGGTAAATTCACTGATTTATCATGGATGTTATATTCCTATGCATCATGCTATACTGTAATCTGTCCAGCGTGCAGGGGGGAGCACAGGAAACGCTTGTAGCTCAGTTTTTCAGAATTACAAATTTTATTTCTTATGTTTCTTTCTTCTTGTGCAGTTTCTTACCATGACATTTTGGCTTGTTTTTATCTAAAGAACAAAACACTGCAACCAAGTTTACCATTTGTTATTGAGATATATTTGCTCATTTGTATAAGATGCAGCCTGTTTTGAAAATGAAACCTCTTCAGTCAGTCAATAATCAGCAGGTCTTCCCTTGGAGTGCAAATGTTTGAACTATCAAGGCTGATGTAAATGTTAGTTTAAAGAGAGAACAAGGTGTTTAAAAATCAACATTTGTGAGTTGAATATTCAGTTTACTGTTGGATTGATGATGATTTTTTTCTGTTTAAATAGTAACTACAGTAAATAGCACATGGGATAAGTAAGGACTCCAGTCTACTGCTTCCATATGTGTTTTTATGAATGTATTGATGTTTTCTTAACTGTTGGCTTGAAGAATTTCCCCTTGAGGACAATGACTTGCAATTGAAATGAATAGATTTCCACCCTGTGCTGTGGTATGCTGAGTAGACTCATATGGAAAACTTTAGCTTGCATTCAGCGTGCTAACCCAGGGGTCTTGCAACACAGCATAGCTGATGAGTTTTGACATTAATTTCTAGAGAATAATTTGAGGGCCAGTTTTAATCTTCCCATGACCCACTTTTGCTCTCGAACCAGACTTTGACAAAACACTGCCCACATTTCTTAAGGTTCAGGACCTAAAATGAGACACGAGTCTGTTTCTGTTGGGTCATAACATGGCGAGGGAATGTTTTCATTAGACTGGCTCCCAGAGAGGGAGACTATATTTAAAGCTTTGCATACACACCCTGCATGTCAGCATTTCTGAAACTATGGATCAGGACCTCGAAATGGGTCAAGGACCTTTTATGGGTCAATTAAACTGGGTCTCACTGGTGAAAAGCTAATTGTACACAGTTTGCTGGCTGAAAAGTAAAAGAACCACAGGAGTAGACAAACTCACCTCATGACACCGCTAGTTAGTATGACATTTGACTGTCCTCAGGGAGGCATGGAAACAGAAACCGACTGAGGGAGGGAGAGGCAGAGAGATGGAGTGCAGACAGATTGTGTGTCTCTGTCATTATGCGTAAAGCAAATTAGTCCCCGTGGAATATCAAACATGTCAAAAACACTAACAGAGATCCCACACAGTCCCCCAGTTACTCTGCAAATCTCCAGCTGCACAGCGTCAAAATATTTGCCAGGTACCCAAAACTCCACAGACCCCACAACATCCACTCGTTCACTCATGAGAAAGTATCACCAGACAGGGATCAGTGAAGAACCAATTAACTCAGCTTGTGAGAGAGCATTACTTGAATTTTTTTGTTTGCATTATGAAAGTTTTTGAATTGTATTACACATTTGGCATTTGTTTTAATCTTTCAGTCTTCAATATTGACACTTAAACCCTCTTGATGTTATATTATTATACAGTTAGCCCGATAGATCATCTCAATACAGTATTCTAATTTAGTTCCTAAAGGACAAAGTGCAACTTTGTTTAGAAATCTGACAGACACATATTCTACAAAAATGTATTTGTCGATAAAATCACTATCCCTGACACAACAATCTAACAATAGAGACTGAAATGTAAATGAGTACAGTTTCAGGTAAAGATAGAGGTAAAAGGTAAAATGTGAGATTCAACCTTTTCTATTAGAATTTGTAATGATGTTGTAAAGTCATCCCCACCATCTGTCAGCAAGATGTTCATTATGTACCGAAGCTGAAGTCAGCGTTTAGAGTTCTTTTTTATTCAACATCAATATAAATTTTCCATAAAAGTAATTTCCGTTCTTTAAATCAGGAGAAGGAGGAACATCTGACTCCTGCCGCCTGAGACAGGGAGAACGATATATCTACGCCCTGATTCCCCCTGTTGCACATCTCAACCTCATTTTGGCAGGGGTTAAGACTTGTGTGCAGTGGCCATACATCATTTTTGTCTCCAATATAATGAATCCTGGTAGGAGGACCACAGTTCTCAGCAGCATTTTGCCCTCTGTCTGTCAAATATCATATCTAACTTGAGATCTAGACGCTTTTATTTTGATGAAACATGGAGGAGTGTATCTTAGGATAGGGCTCTGGTCTTTTCAAAATATTATAAGTTTTGCCAATTTTGACACTATACTTTAGGCTCAAAGATTGAAATTTAATAATTCATGTAACTCTTATCTATGCAGATTATTCCTAATTTATTTGAATAAAGTAAGTATTTAATTGCCACTTCTTACTCTATGCATCCTCACCTAACTTTTTGCACATTTTCTCCATCCTTAAAGGAGCTATTTGTAAGTTTGGCTTTTGCTACATAGCATATGTTAGCACTAACAGCTGTTTACTTAACAATCTAGAGGAAATGTTCAAGTTCAGCATCAAACTTCACTCCTTCACTTGCCAACATCTGTCTCCAGAGGGGGAAAGCAACACCAATGTTAACTCTTGTCTCTATCACGTCTTTTCTTCTACTGAAGTTAGCATGCTAGCCAGCTAGTCCCGGCCTGTCTTGTCACTTTCCGATAGCGACTCACTGTAGCGTCCAGTCAACCCTGAAGATGTAGCGCTGCTCAGTGGATGTATTATAACATCTTGTCAATGGCTGAAACTCCCACCAAGACTCCACATTCGGCGCCAGAGGAAACTTACAAATAGCTCCTTTAAGATACATCTTCTCTAAGGGCTTTTGTGCAAGGAGCTATGTGAAAGGCATTGTTGGTCTTGTCTAGTTCAAACACAAATTTGTTTCTGCTGCGTAACATCAACAAAGCTTTGACTGCTGTTTAGCTGAATAGACATAGACGGTTAGTCTGTTGTTTTAGCAGGAGTCAAGCAGTGGGGACAAAAGAACCAAACGGCTCTGTGTTTGTGTTCTGTCTGACTGATGGAGCTGTAGCCGGTGAGTCTTTGGGTGAACTTGTACAAGACTCTTGAAGCATGGGAACACTCAGAAATCATTAGATTGTCACTTCACATTAACTCGAGACAGAGAGAATATGAGAGGTGAGTGTTTGTGTGTGTGAGAAAGAGAGTTGAGGAGGACTTTTGAGCTGTTATCAAAGAACCGTGTGTGATTTTCTGCTTCTGTTCTCCTTCTCTCTATCCCTCCCTGTTTCTTTCTCTTTTCTTTGATGATGTCACTGCTTATCTAAGGAGCCAAAACCAGGTTTGAAGGAGCCACAGAAAGGTTTCATGCCACTGCAAGGCAGCACCTCAAACAACAGCATTTCTCTTGAAACTTAGCTTCAACCCCAGAGAGCCTTTTACCATGAAAGAGCCACAGGAAAGAATGCTGTTAAAGTGTTGTCCATCATAGCATGAAACACAAAGCAACATTTTGTGTATTTGAGGCTTGATGAGTGCAAGCTGTGTGACATTGAAAACTATATACTAAAAGAAATTCTTCTTTTTGGTTTGAGTGCAGACTGTTTAGCTTTATCATGAGTATAACAGTCCTCTAACTGCTTAGCAGTTGGCCATCACAACATGAAAGCTCAGCAGCAAAAGATAGCCTGTGTTTGATGAAGGCTGGAATGGCAATTACAGAAACAAAGCCAAATTACAAAGGGGAGCCTTTTCTGTTCGGACAAAGTGGTTTGGTGTACAGATGTAAACAATTTTAACATGAAAACCAGATATCAAAGGCAGAAAGACCTTTTTGAAGAGTAGCTAGCACTTTCAGCAAGAAAGCAACACAGTCAGGAAACTATAATTTATGTTTCTGTGTGCTTCTGTAGGGAAACTATCTTGAAGCCGTACAATTTGGCTTTTTGAAGCTCAATGCTGCAAAGCCGAAGAGAAGATGGACAGTTATCATTGATGATACAAGTCTTTTAAGCATGAAAGCAAAAATGGCATATTAACTTCCTGGCATCACATGTGTGCCAGGTCGCAACAGAGAGAAAAAGCAGCACATGCCTAATCAGATTTTGGGATTTTCAGTAACTTGGCCATTTGAGGTAGTATGAGCACTTTCAGCATGAAAGCCTAACAACCAAAGAGAATATGTTGTAGGGGGAGGTTTCAGTCAAAAGGATTAATTAACACTAAATGGCTGTTTTAAGATAAGAGGACTCTGTCTTACTAAGGCCAAATGAGTCTGTTTGATCCAACATCTCACCCTCTCTCACTCTTTTATGTGTGAGAGGATGTGTGTGTTTGTGCATGTGAGCAAGAGAAAGAGAGAGGAGCATTGAGTGGATGTGTTAGAAAGAGCTCTTGAAATATATATATACAGTATATGTGTATATATATATATATATATATATATATATGAAATATAAAAACAGAGCTGCCTTCTCATAATGGTCAAAAAAAGCAAAATTTTCAATAAGTCATCCAGCATGTGCCAACCCTCTAAGCCACAATCGACACCCCAGAGGAAGTGGTGACTGCTGTCTCTCCAACACTGTACTTAACACTCATAACTTTAAAGTGAAAGAGAGAAACACAAGATGGAAAGCCAGAGAATTGGCAGAGAGAAAAAGAGATTGAAGGTTGCACTGCAGAATGTAAATGTATTGAACCTGTTAGTACCATTACTGATATAATGCCAGTGACCAAGCTCATACATCAGTTAGTTGTGTGTCTACATGAGAACACGTATCTGGGCCTAAAAAAACCCTCTGAGGTAGAGTCATGTTGTAGGTCAGGTATGTATCTCCCACTGGGATCTGTGCGGACATAAAACATACCAGATATCAAAGTAGAACATTGTGACATGGCACCTGTGTCCTAATTCTTTGGTTATAATAGGCTGACAAGATATATCCCATTTCAAATGCTCCTCCAAACATGTCCAGGAAATGCTGCCTTCTTTTGTCTGAATCTGGAGAATAGAACTGGTCTATCTTTTGTGGCCCTTAGTGTACAATACCAACAGATGATCCATGGCAACTCAGAAGTGTAGGAATAATCACATGATGTCATTATATCTGGAGGGCTTTTATGATGTGGTGGTTATCTATCACTTTTAAATACACCACTTAAACTAAACCAAAGGAAATGATTACTGCAGGATTTTAAAATCCAAACTGTTGTTTCTAGTTAGAAGGTGGTTGCATTGCAGATAGATACAAGTTACTGAACCAGTGCATTATTCACAGCCTTTCCAATTTACCAGCTGTCCTTCTTTTGTTGAAGCATTTCCTTCTTTTGGTGTAGTCTATAACCAACCCTCCAGTTTAAATTTATATACTGTTAAATGACTTTGCCAAATGTTTTTTGGGGGGAATGTAATTGGTGAACAGAAAATGCTCACTGCAATGTTTTAGTTTTTTTTTCCAATCTGCATTCTCATATTGCACTCAAGATCTATGGAGGTGGTTGGTGTGAATTATGGGACTGAACTAAGACAATGACCAAGTGGGCTGAGTTGGCTAAAACATCACCATAAAAATGTTAATTATGCTTCAGTTGCCATCAGTAGTTACTGAAGGAAAGTTGCAGTTAAAGTCGAGAGAGGCAGAGAGGCAAGGGTGTAGTAGAGATTAAGCTAAGGTATATGCAGGTGAGCAGAGCACAGCCACATCTTTTGAGTATTTTGAATACACCCACTGCTCTGCCTGATTAACATTTAAAGAAGATGCAGTATGCCTTCCTCCCATACTAATTACTCTGCTAAAATGTAGGATGAGAGGGACACAGCATTACTTTTTAAAGGTGATATGTATCCGAGAGGTGTTTGCTGAGCATGCATGTTGCTTTTAGGAACACCTCATTAAATTATACGCGTACATTTGTGAGCTACCCAGTACAGATTCGGTCCTGATCTGCAGCCCAGCTGAGCAGCTGGAGATTTAATTCAATATTTTAACTTAGTGCAGACTAGAAAGACCATTAGTCCATGATGCTTGTGACACCAAAGTTGCTTTCAGATCAAATTTTATCATTGAGTTTATCATTGAATAATATAATGTATGAAGTTATGGTTTTTCAAAACAAAATAACTTCCTATGAAGCAAACACAAGCAGTTATACCACATGTAAATTATGAACAAAATGAAATTGACATTTTAAGATGCTTTAATACTGAGTCATCACACACAATTAGCAAGAGAGCAAGCGCTAGTCTTCTTTTACTAAGTCAAAATATTAAATAAAACTTAATAGCAATAACTTAACTTGACTGGTTTATTTACAATCTGCCTGAGAATTTCCTAATTTGCCTTGCAACAGTGTCCTGTGTCACTGAGATATGGGGACCATTCATTGCCAATGAATTTGAGAAATGGGACACCAATGCAACTGCATGTGCTTAAGAAAAATTTAGCTGACGTGCTCACTGCAGCCTACGACTGCAATCATCTAAAGTCATTTGTCTGCATCAGGAAACACGAGAGAAACTTATTGTTATTATTATTACTTATTCTTTCAACATGCTAATCTGGAAGACAATTGAAACAGTCAAACCAGTGCTTTAATGTACTGCTTTGATGATTTCTGTTCCTCCGCTTGTTTTCCATATTGCTGCATCATCACTAACCCTGTGAGAAAAGTAACATCAGAATCCAGGAAGCTGACATATCTCCAGGCCATGAATAAAATGATTTAAGTATGGCGTTTTTAAATGTTCCATAAATAAACAGAATAAAATAGAAGACATTAACTAAATAATGACATCAGAGCCAGAAAACGCAGGACAGCAGCTCACATACAGGCCCCTCTGCTTTCCCATCATTCTAATAAATAAATAAATAAACGATGTGCATGAGAAAGGAAGTGAGGTCTTTAATATTTGATCACATGGGTGTGTTGTCATGGCAACCCACCTGTGTGATTGTGAGTGGCAGCTGTCATGATGAGGGGAGACAAGCAGATGGAGATAAAGAAAAGAGAACAAAGGTCAGGGAATATAAAGGAGATGAAGCAGAGTGGAAAAAAAGAGGGAAGAGAGACATAAATGTAGCAACAGAGAGAGACTGAAAGAGAAAAGAGAACAGAGAGAGGCTGCAAGTGATATAGAAAGAGAGAGTGCGGGACTGGGAGAGTTACAGTTGTCAACATCAGGCTTTAGCTGGGAATGTTTTTTGATGAGCCCCAAATCTTTCTACCTGAGGAAAAAATCTATAATCATCACAAAATGGAAATAATTTAATTCCCAACCAGCCCTATCCTTTGCTGCTGTCTGTGTGGATGTAGCGAGATTGAGGGAGTGGGCGGGTCTGGGCAACATCCAGTCCTCTTGTATAGAAGCTCAGTCAGTCCTCTGCAGCGCACCTTACTGGCACGATGTGCAATCAGTGCTGCTTCTGCTCAACTGCCGGGATCACACAGAAATCCCACGAACAACACTGCCCCTAGATTTGACAGCCACTGGTTTATTGACTGTTAGCTACGAACGTGGTTAAGCTAACATTACTGGCACATATCAATAAGCTTCTTGGCGTAGGGTAACAATGTTCCCTGGATATACCTGATAATTAGCCAGCTAGCTAATGTTAGCTGTTTAGCTCCTGGTACGTATGTAAGTGTTTAAGTATGTGACATTATCCTACCTGCTAATTGATAGTTGGTCAATGGCCATCATGAGGAGGCCATTCAATTTCAATGTATTGTGCTATATCCCTGGCATTCTTATATACAGCACAATTTATAAGATTTGTTTTGTGAATATGAAAAATGTGTTCTGGGAACAATGTTTAAAGTAATACATCATTTTTCATATAGTGACCTGGTATGGAGAAAAGTGAGATTGTCAAAATACCTAATATTCCCTAAATGAATTGAAACACTTTATTTGTACAACCAATGTACTGTCATCTGGCTGCTGGTTTATTGTATTAGTACAAGACAAAGTGCCAAACATCACAGCAGCCATATATAAATGTGAGCTCAAAATAAAAATGTCCCCATTGCCATGTTTGTGAATTCTCAGCTGTGCTGCAGATGTCCATTTTTTTCCCAGAACAGTTGTCTTAACATCACTAGTAAAAATTGAACTTAAATGTAATGTAATGTTTGCAGAAGTCATACAGGCAGAACAGCAGCACCCCCCAAAAAACAACAAAACAAAACAAAAGAATTGGCACCCTGACCTCAGTCACAGATGGTCTGGACTTATCCCCAGACCTTGTCAACCTCTAGAAATGCCCCTGGCTGTGAAAACTGAATGTTAAGAAATGTAAAGAGAAAAATCCTCTTCATTCCCACATGGAGATCTGCATATTGCACACATACACTCCTCAAATGGGTTGATGGGTGGGTGACAGATGCACAAACAGACGGGTGGACAGGCACAGAGACAGATTGATTGAAAGACGAACACAATAATGTGTAACCTAGATAAACACAGTCTGCAAAATATAGAGCCAGATTGACAAAATTTTGCAGATACAGTATATACAGCACACATTGTTGACCCCCAGAACGATTTCCAGAAGTCACTGACTTTCACATATAACTTTAACACTCAATGGTAGTGTATTTGTACAGTGTGGTATAGCAAAATAGCTCAGACTTTATTGATATTGTACCACAGTTTAAATGCTAATAAGTCCTCATGTCTAACAAACAATATATTGTAGTAGATGCCAGTACTGTGGACCATTTGGACTGTCCCGAAAATGACTCATGAGCATAGATTAAGGTATGGCCATGTTTAGGCAACAAAAACTGCTTTGGTAAAGTTAAACAAATAACCGTTTCAAACCCAGCTGTTCTGTTTGGCCCTAAATCTGAAATCCAAGTCAACATTGTGTGTCTGCTTGCAACCCAATACATGATTTTAATTCCCAATCTTATAGAAATCAGGCCACAATCCTTATGACTAAGAACATAACACCACTTCAGTCTAGTTTCATGCTCACAAAAACATGAGCAAATTTACACACAATTGAAATTGTCACCCATAACTGGTCAGAGGCACATTCAAGTCTACCACGAATGCAGCACCAGATCAGACTCAGTAGTTTCCCATCAGGTGTGTTTGATAGCTGTGTGAATCAAACAGGCAGTGCAATATAGTGAACTATTGTTCCTCATCAAACATATTTCACAGCCGATCAGAGACTTTGATATTCAAAGCCAATAGGTTAAAAAAAAAGAACATCACAGTCAACCTTGAAAACCACTGATGTTGGTTAGTATGCGCAGGCGGTAGCTGCAGATTACAGGTTATAAAAAAAAATGTAAACAATGCAATATCCTTTGTTAGTCATGTGATCTGCAGTTGGAAATGAAGGCTAAAGGTCATATTTATTCAAGAGGGCAACTTGTCCCCGAGGCCCTGTGGTATGATGGGTATGTCGGTGGTTACGTTGTTTATGACCCAGGGTTCAGGTCCAGTCAGAAGATGTTTCCTTTTAGTTTTGAAACAACACGACTGCGTTTCAGTATTGAATTACAGATGGTTAGGTTTAATGGGTATCCTCAGGACTTCAGGCTTACGTATTGGTGATATAGATATTGGTTATGTTCAAATACAAGCTCAAATACGTCCACTTGGGTTTATCAGCTCATCAGTTGTTTAGGTCAAGGTATGGGTTTGCTGCTGTTATGGCAGAGGGAGAGAGTTCAACTACTTTCATCTGCCACATGCTCCTTCTTCATCTCTTTACCTGTCTGATCGTATACAGTAACATGACTGCCAGTGAAGGAAAAAAGGGCTCAACCTCGTAAAGTTTATTGTCCTCTGTGAAAACAGAGTCCAACAATGTCCAAGGTGTTCTGCCATTTACACAAAATCTAATAAGACTTTATTGGGACATGGGAAGATACATGAATCTTAAGGGTGACTATGATTTTACACATCACCATAAAGTTTTAAAATGAAGAGACAATTCCTTTAGGTTGATCCTACATGACAGGGCCTGTAGATATTAGCCCAATAAATATGCCCCCAACTGTTTTCATATTCATGTAAGGCAGGAGCACCTTTCTCTCTTGCACCAATCTGTACTGATTTAGGTGGCTATGATATATATTTTCGCCTTGTGCAGCTGTAAACTATTGGTTGTCTTGCTAAGACGTATTTAAAGTCCCCCAGCGAACCATGTTCTCTCTAGACGTTGAGAACCACTGTGATGTAGGTTTTTGGTTATCTCTGTTCGCCAGCAATTATAACACACCAAGCGCCCCACACTCAGCCAAGCAATTTGATAGGTCAACGAGGCATTGAAACCAGACTGATGAGTCTCATAAAAGACAGCTAGCTGTCTTTTATGAGATGCTTTTGACAACCAGAGGGCTAGTTTAAAATCTTCCTCGCTTTATTCTGCTTTTTATTGTCATGTACACATAAGCTTCCTCCTGAGGAAGCTTCTCACTGAGCACGTGCTGGTAACTGTTGCATAAAAGCCATGATACCCAGGAGGGCATGTTCTAGTAATGTTGTGGGTACTTTGTTGAGGCCGACAGATCGCTTTCCTCTCTAAATCACTGTCATACCCATAATCACAGTAAAGAATGCCCTCTCAGGTATTATTACTGTAATAACCCACAACAGGCTGTGGTGTATGGAAATCATATTTCAGTTTAAGTGTGCTGACTGCTTGACAGAAGAGAACTCCAGACTGTTTAAGCATATTATCTGAACTTCTCATCACACTCAGCTCACCAGTTTATGAAACAAAAAGCAGTTTGGCTACAGTGTAATCTGCTAAACCTGGCGACTTACAACGCTGCCGCCTCAGCTCTGATAGATTTTCCATGCAGCACAGCCCAGAACAGGTTATTGGTTTTATAAAATGGGTGTATATGTCCGTGTCTATGCCCTGCCATCCATCATGTTGCTGTGGTTAACATGGCAGAAATCCCCATCTACAAGACACACACACACTCAGAGCTCCCCTGCTTCTCATAGCTCCGTGTACATCTGTCTGACCTGGCGAAGATTAGATTGAGGCACTCCAGGTAGAGAATCAGTATGTGTGTGTATGTGTGAGACAGAGAGAGAGAGGGAGACAGCGAGAGAAGGAGAGCTGCCAGGGGAACTCAGTTGATTTAATCTCTGCTCTCCTCCTTTAAGAAAGACCAGACTTGTGGTGCACTTGTCATCCCACACACATTTTAAAGGGGCTTCATTTGAATCCACTGAACTACAGAGGAATTAGCATGAGATTTTAAACCTTAAAGAGATTCTGCACAGCAGTTCCCACGTAGACAAACACACAATTATATATAGAAACACACATAAATGTATACAGGTGTGTGTATACATAGACACACACACACACACACACACACACACACACACACAGTGAGATTTGGGCCTTCAGGCTTGAGTGCCCTAACAGAGGACATTTCACTCTGCAGCCAAACGAACACCTTCCACTCCCTCGTTCTCTCTCAGTAAAACTAACACTGCCTTTCAGTGTTTTCTCCCTTGGGTAGGATTCCTACCTCCCTCTCTCTCTCTCTCTCTCTCTCTCTCTCTCTCTCTCTCTCTCTCTCTCTCTCTCTCTCTCTCTCTTCCTCTCCCTCTCTCCCCCTCTCTCTCCCTCTCCCTCTCGCTCTCTCTCTCTCCCTCTCTCCCTCTCTCTCTCTCTCTCTATCATACAGGACTATAAGAGTTTCCTCTTTACCACACACCTACTGTCTCTGTCAGCAACACACACACACACGTACAGTGTTGTTCCTTGAACATCATCACAGGGAGTCTGCACTGTGTTGTGTGAGTGTAGCTCAGATCCTTCGTGGTCTGTGGTGTGTGTATGCATGTATATTCATCTGCACTGGTTTTACCAGCAGCTTACGGTATCTATTGTAAGCTGATGTTAGCAAACTTATAACCAATACTTTAGTAAATATACTGGGTTTATGACTGATTTATGACTATGTTGTAGCATTTACCATTATTCTGTCAAAGGAAACCTTCCACAGATGCATACCCAGTGACACCAGGTTGCTTCTGCCACTTTTGAACCAGGATTCTCAATAATATTATATTATAAACATTTCTAAGTAAAATAAGTTAAATCAATTTAAAATCATAATACATTTTAAATTTGATTCTAATTTTTTAAATATTCTAAAAAGTATGAACTTTTTTTTATTTGACTGAAATACACTAAATATGACAAACTGCTCCACTAGTATTTTAAATGACTTTTTACCACCTCATATAGAGTCAGAATGAATCCATCTATCAGTGGGTGAAAGTGGGTTCATTTCTTGACAGAGTTAGATTCAGGGAACTACTACTTTCTCCTGTGACTACAGATATTCTAACCTGTGAAACGGAGTGAGAAACAGCAACAACAAGAAAGAGTGAGAAAGTCAAAATAAAACAATCAATATAATCACATTTCTAGTCACATGTAGCATTCAGAGGGGGAAACCCCACAGTCTTCTATTTCTTCTATTTTAATTAAGATATTATTACTTTAAAGCAGGTAAAGAGAGGAACTTTACATCTCTTCCTGCCTGTGTGGCATGATCATTAACAGGTTAAGTCTGGTGATTGTTATTTTCTCTCTCAGGACCACAGGGATGCCCACTGGTCTGCCATGATGGGATTACTTATGCAGGACAAAGATGGTAATGTAACAATGCATGTCTGTGGCCCCATTCTGACAGGATTTATGTCTCTAGGGGCAAATGTGGTGACGTTAATATTCCATGCGCTATTCAGTATATCCTGTTAATCCTGTCCTGAGTACCCACACGAGATCAAAATCACACCTACTGTTTTTTTTTTTTTTTATCTGCCAGGAGTGCAATGGAAGAATATTTTGCTAACCTTTTTATAGCATTTTTACATATGGTACAGTCCTGCTTGGAAAACCTGGGGAAGAATATAAGCTTTTAGGGGCTCCATTTCTCAAGGGAAAAACAGTCTGTTGTAATGTCAGGGTGCCTTCATGTACCTGATTTTATGCGTAGTATGGAGGGGAGGGTGTGTTCTATTACTGTAATTTAGCACTGCTTAAAATGCCATCAAGAATGATGAGTGCCGTTACTGAGGAGTGTGGCCAAAGTTTATCACCCACATCCCCCTGGAATATTCTCCTCACCAGAGTGGGGCTTATGATTTTTAATGAATGATCTGGACAGTATATAGGCAACGCATTATTACACCCATAAATTACTGAGAGGGGGGTATTAACACCCCTGTCCGGTTCCAGAATATATTTACCTGTAAAGTATTTCAAATGCATGAATTACAGTGTTCAGGTGATGCTACTTAAATTGACAGAGGATGAAGGAGTTCAGGTTATGTGCTCAGTCACTATTACAGTTAAACATAATGAATTAAAATGATCGTAAACAGGACTGAAATCAGTGAAACAGTTCATAAATACCACGTTTCTAGTCCTTTAATTCAAATGCTCTCAGTACAGGACCAGTGATTTTCTCCTGCTACTCAGAAACGTTGCTTGCTTAAAACAAACCAGAGAGATCTCACAGTAGTGCTTCGTTTGTGGAGCAGGTTATTATGACCGATAGTTACGTTTTGTTGTTGATGTTGTAGATATTATGACGGGAGCAAAGGGAAAAGTGCGATGACGGCGGATGTTGTGGTTGATGGATGGATCAGCAAAACACAGGAATATGACAACAGAGATTTTGTAATGTTTAGGAAGTACTTATCTTAACCCAAATGACGATCTTTTCTGAAACCTAAGCAAGTAGTTTTAGTGCCTAAACATGGCCATTATTATCATAACCATGACAACCGAGGTCCAGTACACCCTGCCGCCATAGGGGCGATATTCCAGGAGACACTCCCATGGGTCCTACCTACAGGTCCTACCAGAGGGTTGAAAAACATGACCTATATGATTTTTTAGGTTGGAGCAATTGTTTTTTTTTTTCCTTAGTATATGATGTATTGAGTATTTTGGGTATTTTGAGTTTTACAGTATTTGTTGTTGCAGGACACAGTAACATCAGATGCTAGTACTGAGTGGAAGTAAAACAATATGCTTCATTATCCTTACTAAATGTTGAGCAGCAGGCTACATTAACTGACAGCTAAGGAAATCAAGAGCTGTTCATTTTACTTAATACGATAACTGTGCTAAAGGACACTAAAAGTTGTTTTACTTTAGTGCTGCAGCAAGTCTCTCCAAAGTCTGCAGGCAGCAGGAATCAGGAGTAATATCCACAGGCTAAGAGGCACTGACTCTTCTGTGACTCTACTACATGAATGAATCTCTGCATTCTTTGGTGTACAGGCTGCAGTTCGACATGTAGGGGACCGAGTTGGAGCTGGTATGAGCAGCAGCTGAGTCGACTATACTGGTTTGTAAGGGTTTGTAGTACTGAACAGTCTCAGCAGTGAGCGCATACAGCTACGGTAAGCCCAGAAGGGAAAACTTGATTCACTTGTGCTGCCTAAAGCAAGCTCAAGTTTGTCACACAGGACTCAAGTGAGTTTGTTACACTGTTTAAGGTTTTAATACTTTAATTTACTTGGCTGGCAGTTATTTTAGTGACATAAAAGCCAAGTAGGCGGAGAAGGTGAAAGCTTCTGTCAGTGTTGGATTTAGAGTGAGGGTATACAGCTATTTCCTGGAGGCTGCACGTAGCATAGTTCATACTGAACTTGTAAAATTACCAGTAGCAAAGATTAATTTGTTCATATGTGACCAGCGCTGTCTCAGAAGAAAATATGTTTAATAAATCTAATCTCCCCACTGTTAATGTTTAGTATTATCCAGTGTACAGTTTTACATTAGGTTTATGTTTCCATGTTTTACAGTGCTTCTAAATTGTATTTAATGTTACTTGGTGTAACTTTCCCAGTGCACCATGGGACAGCGTCTTTCATATGTTTAAAAATGATTACCAATGCCCAGGTTCTAGGTGCATTGCAAAATAAATAAACATTTAACGAAAGAAATTTTCAAATATTTTCCTGTTAGTGTCATCAAGACAAATTGCATCGTACTGTGATGATGGTTGTTTTCCGTTCTCAATTCCTTCAGGAGCCGGTTACGGACACCTATTTGTCATTCATAACACATCATGGAAAATATGAGAACTTCTCTGAGGTCTTAGCACTTTCCTTAGCACAAGTAACAGCTCTTGATGTGATATGACAGACTGCAGGTTATATAAAGACCCTACACCGTGTGCATTCAGGATTTAGTGTTAACATACATTGGATGGCGATGAGTGTACTGAATTTGCATGAAATAAGGAAGGCGTGAAATATGTCATGTGCATTATGGAGCTTGCACGTAAATCCTGAAGCTAAAAGTGGCAGAGCGCGCAGAAATTCCTACAGACTTTTGGGATAATTTGAAATAAAATGGTACTTAACACAAGTCACAGTAGAGGGATTTACAGAGTTTGATATCAGTTTCTTTCCCCTTACAGCCACAGCATTCTCCACCAATTACTCTTTTTCTCTTTGCGTCTTTCTTTTTCTCCGTGTCCCTTTCTTTTACCCCTCTCCATTTGTCTTTTCTTGTGTTTTGCCTTCCAAACGCCCAAATCTCTCTTTCTTTCTGGTCTGCAGTCTTTTTGAATTTTTCTCCTTCAGTGAGTGTTCTGGATGGAAAGTCAGAGCTGTTAGAATGAAATCAACTTCGCTTTTGCTCTGTGTGTGTGTGTGTGTGTGTGTGTGTGTGTGTGTGTGTGTGTGTGTGTGTGTGTTTGAATGTGTATGTGCGTGCATGTGGATGTGTGTCTGCGCACACGCACGAGCGAGCAGAGCTGTTAAAGTGAGATTGATCCATTGGCTCCAGCTGAGAGGGGTAGAGAGGTCGGCTGAGTTTCATTCCTACCAGTTTGGTCCCCTCCTTGTGTGATATGCCTACAGGTTGGCCAAGTTTCTGTGGCGACAGACTGTTCGCTTCTCACAGAGAAGAGTCGAGAGTTTGGCCAGGTTTCAGTCCTAATAGTTTATCCCTCTTTTATCAGGCAAACTTTGGCCATGTTTCAAATCCCACTAGAAGGGCAGACTGGCTGGCCCACTTTCAAATTATTGCTCCTTTTATTACAGCGGTGCAGGAAGGTCAGCTGAATTTCTTCCCTGCTTGCTGGTTCCCTCTGAATGTCCTTTTCTAGCTGCACTTGACTCTGCCTTTAGTCATCACTCATTTCATCAGGGAAGCCAGATTGGTTTTTTGCCTTTTTTTTGTCTTGATGTTACTTAACCCGACAGCAGCATACAGTTTTTGCCATTTTCTCTGCTGCCATATTGCACACTGTAGAACATGTAACAACTTTGCAATCAGTCCTACCAAAGTTACATTTGAAGCTTTTGATCGTTCTACAGCTGTCACATTAACCATGTAAAAACATCTATCATAGACTATGAAAAAATAAGGACAAACAATTAAAAACCAACATTCACACCTCGTCCTTGTTATGAATGGGGACATGCTGCATGTCAACGTCAAAAGAGGACAGGCGCTGGCTGAAAAGCAGCAGAAAGCTGTTCCAGGGGGTAAAAGTCATGTCAGATGATTAACAGCAAGCAGAGCATAATGTAATTGCCGTATTAATATAAAAACAGCCAGTGAAATAGCAATGAAACTGGCAGTAAATGACTTCTTCTGAAGACAAGACATCGAGAATAATGGAGGGTTGATATTCAACCAGATGGTTGTCATGAATAGTTTATTTATGTATAACACCACAGTTGTCCTTTAAAATGAGTGTCAGGCCTTTAAAACACAGCAACTACATGCCAACACTTAGATAGTGTGGATGTAAAATGCGATGATTACACAGTATAATCACTTTACAATGTTCTTTGGCAGAAACATATAACTGCACAGAGGGGGAGTGATTGAAGAAAGCAAGAGATGGAGATGACATTAGCAAAGACAAATGGAAATATTAACACTATTCATAGTTAATGAGTCGGAATAAAGAGAAGAGAACTTAGCTTTTAATAATGAAAATGTCCCTGTTCATCTTCTCTACATTATCTGCTCTGAGCTGTTAGACTCACAGTCCACACTCACACTCGCATACAAGCAGTGAAACACACGCACACAGTCTTTCACAAAGATGGATTCATACACTTTGAGACACACAGTCAGAGCTGCCAGCCTTAGGCCCACACACACACACACACACACACACACACACACACATCTAACAGCTGTTAGCTTTCTGTCCTGTCTTTGTGTCTACATTCTTAATGTCACCCACCACCCAGACTTTGCACATAATGCCTGCCTCACACACACACACACACACACACACACACACACACACACACACACACACATTGTCTGATGGCTGAGCGGCCCATTTGCCCCTCCTTTCCCTCATTTCCTATATTGGAGGAAATACAATAAGTGCTCACTACCATCTCGCCCAATAGACTTTTAATGGGCTAGTTAATTTCAAGATAATTAAATAGAATTTATCAAAAGGAACTTACACTACTTGATCCTAAGGCAAAATCATATTCTTTCCAACAATCAGTCCAGTGTCCGAGGGGCTCTTCACGCACATGTCATGTACACATGAAGTCACTGCAGTGTCGCACTTCATCCCATTTGTGTCTCTCCCTGCTTGTGCCTAATAAGGCAGAAACTGAGACTCTTATTTAATTTGACCAACCACAGAGTAATACTGTGAAACTCTGATTTAATCACAGACTGCTTCACTCTAACACTACTGTAAGATATAGTTGTATTTTTATAACAATTTTTTTCCCTAAGAACACCATGTAATCATAATTTAATTAAAAAAGGGCTAAGTTGAAGTTATAAGTAGAAGTTAAAGCACTCTATTAAAGATTAAAATAAGGCAGAGTGGTACAGACATAATTAGAATAGTAACTGAAGATAATTCATTGACAATAGTTTTGATGGTCGCCTCATCATCATTAGTAATTTAATAAGTTATACTGCCAAACAGTTGCTAGTTCAGTCTGATCAAATGTTAGAATTTCCTGCTTTTGTAAACTGAATGTCCTTGGACTCTTGTTGTTTCAATGGGATTTGTTCTTTTTTTCTTGACATTTTGTGGACTTGATGATTAATAATTTAATTCTAAAATAATTGAAAGATTAATGCATAGCAAAGTAAGTCATTAGCTGCAACCCTAGCTTGCTTCCTTGCCTCCCTGCCTGCCAATTTATCTTTTTTCTCTCAGTCTTTCCAACCTTGTTTGTGTACTTTTCCAACTGTCTTTAGCCATTATTTACAACTTCTTTCTATAGATCACTGAATCATTAAAAAAAATTAAATGATTTTATTCAATCAGGCCACAACAAAAAGACAACTCCTTGTGTTGCTAGTTGAAGTAATTATCTTCATCGTCTTGGTGAGCATTTAATAAAAAAGTCATTTGTATGTAATTAATGTTGAGATGCAACATCCTATAAAAGGAGGTTGTTTGCATTTTGTTGCTTTCATCTGTTTTCACTGACTAATAAGATGCTCCAGAAATGTCTGTTTTTGTTTACTGCCTATATCGGCAAGATAGAGACATCACACACTCATAGACACATTCACAGATGCATGCTCACACACACACACACACACACACACACACACACACACACACACACACACACACACACACAGACAGGCTGGGCACATTTGCGTAGATGGAAATTTCAGTGTGCTTTAAGTGTCTTTTTTTCAAAAACGAACAGGCTGTGGAAACAAACACGGAGTCATCTATCTTGTTAACATGGTTTAAAGACATGAATTGCAAAACATGTCATCCGCACACACGCACGCACACACGCAGGACTGTGAGCATGCAGTGAGCAACTCCTTTAGAGAAAAGCCTACACCACATTGACCCAAACAGCAAGACAAACAAAAAATAGTATTTTATGTCTTTTTATAAAAGTGAATAGGCTGTTTTCAGATTGTTGATCCGCTCTCATGTCGAGCCAGGCTGGAGAAAACGAATCGTCCAATCAGTTTAGGCAGTTTCTCTGCAAAGCACCCACAGAGAGAGATGGAGAGAGAGAGAGGAGAGACAATGACACACAGAGCAAAAGGGAAAGAGTGGCAGAGGCGGAAGAGGGTAATGAACGGGGCATGAAAGAGCGAGAGGACAGAAGTGGTGAGAACAACTGAGTTAGAAAGAGAAGAAACTGTTGAGCACTGAGCTAAAAGGGCACAGACCGTTCACAGAGACAAGTCTATCTGCGTTGTTAGTTCATGCATCATTTTCTCTGTGACTGTGAGAGAAAATGTTGGGCTTTTTGGAGAAGCTTCTGTTTGTCTTTGTGACTTCTTAACTGTTGAGATTTAAACCTTTGGAATAAGGACACTGCTATAATGTGAGTTCTTTTTTTGAACATTTTCTCGTCCGGATAAAACTGGTAAAATCATTATATAATGCCACCATGAGATCTTAAACATATCTAAAATCTTAACGGTCTTGTGTCACAAATTGAGGAAGATGAGTGTCCAACTTGCCCATCGAGCCATCAGACTTCTCTACTCATATATCAAAGTATTCCACATATATCTGTCTATTGTTACTGTCTACTGCACTGCTTACATAAAAGAGCACTATCAACGATGACTGCTATTGATTCAGGACTCATACATACCCGATGTGCAACACTGTTGACTAATAAAACTGAGCTGAAACAGTAGGGGGATTGGTCTCTTAAAGTAAGGTATAAAGGGTGTGTACATATTTGTATTGGTTGGCAACAGTTATCATCATTCCTCACAGGTTGGCAAACATTATGCAAAAAATAGTGGAAAAAGTTAGAATTAGAATAAGTTAAAATTGTTGGAAATGTTTAATCGACAAACAAATTCAGAGAGCATTCAGGGAGGAGTTTATACAGATTGAGGAAGGCCGAAGATAAGAGACGCAATGTGAAGTGAAAGCTGTGTATTAAATATTAATCAAGAACAGCTTTCTGAATGAAACAAATGTTGAAGTCGAAATATTTTCACAAACCTGTGTATGCAGACGCCAGAAGTCCTCATCAGTTAAATCAGGCTCACACGTCCGGCTTTTTAAAATCTGACCAGATGTTTATACTGTACGCCTCCAGGATTTGTTAAGTGCAATGCAACTTCCCTGCTCCCCAACTCAACATATACATGTATATATCAGGCAACTCAATTAATCTTTCCTGGCTATATTAATGTCAACAGATCAGTGACTGTCTGGTCCATCACACAGATCAGTGTTGATTCTGATGGCCTTTACTTTCCCTCCTGCTACTTCAGATGTCTCCGGGTTGAGTGGTCATCTGTTGGTCTGTTCAGCCCCTGAGTGAGATATACCCTCCATAGAAGTGATGGTTAAGTGTTACAGGTATAAGGAGTCAAGGAGTGGATGGAGACAATGTGTGTGGTATTTTTCTGTGTATGTGTTGTGTACCATGTAGAGGAGCTGGTGTTTGTACACTTACAGTGTAAATCTAGGTGTGTGTGGTGTACACAGGCATGTGTTCATCAGTAACATTCAGCCCAGTCTGCAGTTTCTGTGTCTATATACCAAAATTTCACTTTTCTAAAATGTGTTTTTATAAAGACAGATTCTGCTCCGCACTGAATCTCTCTGTTTTGGTTGCGTCATCAGAGATGTGAAGGTGTGAAGAATTGAGAGCCGGTCAGCCCACTCAGAAGTCTATAAGAGTCACATTTCATTTTCTCTGAGTTTAGTCATTTAAGTCTCATATTCAGGAGATTTGGGCACAGTTGGTTGTACTGCTGCTTTTCTTCTGGAACTAAAAAGTGTCTCCCAGAAGCTTTGCTACATCTCTACTGGCTCCCACTATCACAGTACTTTAAGACTAAATTTAAACAATGAAAATTCATATCACAGTTGTCTGCATCATATTAACACATATGAGCCTAGTCATTAAATACAATTAAGATTTTCAGTATCGCACAGACCTTTAATTTGGTAAATGGTTACACCTCAAAAAGGGGAGTGCATAAATTTACAGGGGCCTCATTCATAAAACCCTGTATATCCATACCAAAAATTAGCATGCACACAAAAGATAGTAAAGACTCTAAAAAAGAAATCAGATTTAAGCCTAATTTTCTGTCCAAAACACAATTAACTATAAATGGTCAAAGCAAAACCTTCATACATGTTGGTCCTGTGGAGAATGGATCCTGTGTTACAAACAAATCAAAGCTTGAAAGGCTGATGGATTTAGCAGCTTTTAAAGCAACTAACTGGACTATTTTGGAGATTAAACAAAGTGATCAGACATGCAGGTGGATGCCTTAAACCAGCGGTATGCAATTAAGATTCAAGAGGTCCAGTTACACAGACATTTCCTCAAGCAAGGGTCTGGAACATTGGTGTGATGTTCTTTTCTCACTTCAAGGAAAATAAGGGCTGTAATAACTAATAAGAACAAGACAGAGGAGAAAAACTGTGCATCTTAAAATAAAGTGCGTAATTTAGAATATATATATATATATAACAATTGTAGATTGTGTTTCATTTTTCTTTCATGGGAACTTCCATTTCACATCTTAAAATCTCAACCTTTTTTGGAATAAACAATCTCAACACATCTTAACAACTGAACAGCTTGAGCATCACCTTTCTTCCTACTTTCCCTCTTGAATGTTCCCTACTGATTTCTCCAACTATTGTCTTTCATCTCGTCTCGTCTAGTCTCTCCCCTGTGAGTGTCTCTCACTCACTGACTCGAGTCACAGTGATTGGCTGAGTAGCATCTTGCATGCGATTGTTCTGAGTTTTTCCTGGGCTGCTACACCAATGCCATAAAGGCCAGAGAAGCTGTTCTGTCAAAATTTAATATTTAGCAATGTTTTATAGGTTATAGGTCCGGGTCTGAGCAGGTCAGCAACCCTGACAGCGGTCAGCCTATTAGTGACCTTGGCTTTAAATGCTTTCTTGCACACTGAGTATGGACTGACCAGCAGAGGCACAAAGAGACTGAAGCTCACCACTTAGTATTTGCTGAGCATCCAAAGCCTATAGACACATATGCAGCTGATATTGATGCAGTCAATATCTAAAAAACACAATAAATGGTGAATTTAACTACAATAATACAGCAAGTGTTTTTCTCATTTTCACAGTTGATGAAGAATGTGGGTGGTGTTTGGTGAGGTGGCTCGAGGAGTATGTCTGGGAGCCTTATGGCGTCTTGCCTCATGGTCTGACCCGTTTCAGTAGTTTAATAATAGTTAAATGGATAAATGTTTAAGATTGGAGTTCATCTGTATCTTTTAAAACAAAGAGGTGCTTAGTGAATAATTAGTGTCTCACAAGCACACACATTATAACACAGCTGGCCTTAATGTTTATCACATTGTGGATATAATGTTTAATATGAAGTAAAATTAAACCTGGATCACCATAAAATACCTAAAAACTAATTTATCATCTATGTCGCACATGTTTGTTTTTATAAATCTCAACTTTTCCATGTGTGGCATGCGCATGTTTCAAGCTCTGTTTTGTGCATATGCAATATTATAAATGAGGCCCCAGGTTCCTATGTTTTATACTAACTAACTAATAGTATATTAATATTAGTTGCTAAGGGCAGCCAAGAAAAATGCCTCGACTGTCTGGAACTATCCACAGTGAGTGGACACTGATCATGAAGGATAGACTGAACTTTATTTTGGGCCATCCTCTCCTCTCCTCTCCTCTCCTCTCCTCTCCTCTCCTCTCCTCTCCTCATCCATCATTTCTCTGGTTCTCTGCCAAATACAGCTATCAGCACCTTAATAGGCCAAATGTTCCTTGTCTTAAGGAAAGAGACGCATTTCAAAGACAAGTCATAACAAGTCATAATATTATGGTATGGTGTCATGTTACTGTCACTGTGTTTGGTACTGATTTAGTCTACTTATCAGAATCGTGGTACTGGGAGAGTTTAGCCACAATATACTTTTAATATCAGACTTTCTTCAGAGGTAAAAAGACCTGAGCTACCTGAAAAATAAATATCTGCCTAGAATATGCTGCAGATAATATCTGGAGCGTAGCAGTGTTCATGTAGCTGATTTAGAATAAATCATCAGAGTGTTTGTATGTGTGTAGAGTTTCATTGGTCATTCCTGTAATTTCTCATCCGATCTCTTCCAGATGTAATTTCACAAATTTCCCCTCTGTCTGGCAGCCTTTCTTCCCATTCTTCAGTTTTCTCATTCGCACAGACAATTCCCCGCCAACTTTTTTTGTCTGTTCATCTCTGCTAGTGGCAGGCGACAATTAAAGCCCCACTAATGTCACATCTTTTTAAAAGGAGATGGAGAGAGAGAAAGAGAGAGAGAGCGAGCCATGAAAAAGAAACACTGAGTCACAGGAGATACAGGGAATTGTGAAGGAGAGAGAGAGAGAGAGAGAGAGGAAGAGAGTGATCGACCGATAATAAAGTTGTGGCTATCGAAAATGAAACTCAAAGATAATAAAGTAATCTGTCGGCCGGTTCAACGCACACACGCATGCACTCATAAAGACAGATGGACAGACGCAGAGATAAAGTTGCTGCTATCTGAAATGTAATAAAAGTGAAGTAAATGAGTCTATTCTCAGCGTCTAGCTGAGGGCCATTGTGGCAGTAATAGCAGCTGCGGTGGTATAAGCCTGAAAGGAGAGATAATGACTTAGTAGTAATAATCTCTTACAGCTCAAGCAGATAAGGGCCCCACATTTGTATGCTTCCAGTGTAATCTCATACCTAGACTTGTTATTCTGCTGTGGGAGGTTGCAGGTTCAAATCCCTAGCTGAGGAAGTGTGGGTGCGATCTGTGAATGTGAAATACTCTCTGCTCCCTGGGCACCTTTTGTCAGTGACCTTGACCAAGACACATAATCCCTCAAAATTAGCCAACAGTTTCTTGTTTCTTTCTGTCTGTGTGTAGAAAACAAATGAATCATCGAATGCTGAAAGTTAGTTTGATGGGTTTCTGCAAGAAACAGAGAAGAGCTACTTGCTAATATTTAGCACATAACATGATAACATGCAAGTTTTGCTGTTTAGTACTTGACACGAAGTACAGCTGAGACTGATGAGTGGAAATGTAATTTTGCATAAGTAGCCTATCAAATAAAATCAAACTTTGACCCGATGGTGGCAGTAGTGAGAGGATCACCAATGTTATTAGGATAGGTGTCTCGGAATTCATGGCAATCCAGCCCATAGTTGTTGAGATAGTTAAGACTACACCAAAAGTTGGACCGACCAGCACTATCATCCCTGGAGTCCGCTGCTAATGTGGCTAAAAATGGCACATTGACTGTGCCTAGAGAGGCTGTCCTCTGCCTTTGGAAACACTTATCAGCTTGTCAGGATGTAACTTTCTCTCTGGCAAAGCCAATTAAGCATGTTCAAACAGAGCCAGCGAACTGGAAGAAACAAGTTTCACACCGTTTGGATTTTCACGTCAAAATCAACAGCATAAGCTCTGCAGCGAATATATCATACTTTGGTAGCTGCTTTTGCTTTTGCTTTTGCTTATTCAAACACAGGGCAGGTTTCCACATCACCCTCCACAAATCGGCCGTCTTTGTTGTAGTTTGACTTAGATTGCCTCTCACCACTGAGGAGGATCAACAATGTTCAGATTAGATTTAATCTTTATATTATGTTGGTTTAACACTGGTAGAGATGAGACAGAAATAGCAACAGGTAGAAATAAGAGGCTGAAGTAACACTGTGTTGCACCAATCAAACACCATAAATAATATTATCAAAAATGCCAGATACTGTAGGCCTCCAGAGTCTGAGGCACTATGTGGTGGGAGAGTATCCTCCCTGAAAAAACAACCACATACCTTGTTTGTGTCAGCAGCTTATTACGACCAATAGTAAGCTTTCATTGTTAGGTGACCTCTTGTGTGTGCAGCGATGATGATGGGAGCTAAGGAGGAAGTCAGGTGATGTTGTTTCTTTGTTTGTTTCCATGACAGCACCACAACTTTAACAACATGGTGATTATCAAAATGAAAGTCATCTAACCTTAAGGAAGTACTTATTCATCCCAAAGCACGATCCTCTCCTAAACCCTACCAAGTGGGTTGGAGGACTCGTCAGTGGTGGTGTTCTTATGTGTGTGTGTGTCTGTGTGTGTGTGTGTCTGTGTGTGTGTGTGTGTGTGTGTGTGCCTGTGCTTCATCTTTGATGTAATCCCTTTCGTCAGGGTAACTTGGGTTGAGTTCAGCCCCACACACACACACACACACACACACACACACACACACACACACACACACACACAACCACACAGTGATTCGAGCAGCTCATTATAACTGGCTGCAAATGGTGATAAGACTTGGTGAAAGCTGTGCTGACTGTGGCCACAGTGCACACACTCACACAAACTCACAGTATCTCTGTATCTGCAAGGTCATGATGGTCAGCATAATAATGCTACCTTTATCCACTGTGTGTGTGTGTGTGTGTGTGTGTGTGTGTGTATGTGTGTGTGTTTCCCTGCTCATGCTTTTAAGCTGCCCTTGAGTGTTCTGCCACATTGTCTTCTTGATGTTATCTCAACTTGAAAAGAAAGAAATGATGAAATTATTCGTACTTATTCTTAAAGGGCCTAATTAAAAGTGAGATTACAATCATTCATCCCACAACCTCTTTTTCTCTGCCTTCCTGTGTATCTCTCCATCCAGTTGTGTTTCCACACAGACAGTCACCGCTCGGCTGAATGTGTGTGTGGATGTGTATGTATGTGTGAGCGCTGCCTCTGTTGTGACCATTCATGTTTGTGGAAAGGAGCTTTTGATCAGTGCAAGTCCAGGCCGCAGTGGCAGAGAGGTTTTTGAGCAGGACCATCATCTCACAAAGGCTGAAATTGATGCTGTCTTGAGGAGAGGCTCAAAATAGCAACCGCTAAGTAACAATGTCGAATAATTGCTCGTGATTTATAATTCTACTGAATTTCTTCTCAGCTCTGCAACATTTAGCAGGTTTTCTGGACCTGTTTTATTCGCAGGTACAAACACTGAATAAAAAACACCTATATAACCCAATGTCACATCTCACAAATTTGCCTCAAGCGGCTTTAAAATCTGTACATTATTACCCTCTGTTCTTTGACCCTTGATTTGAACAAGGAAAAACTCCCAACAGAAACCTTTAATGGAAAAAAAAATGGAAAAAGCAGAAGAGGGATCCCTCTTCTCAGGGCTTGTTGTTGGTTGAAAGGATATTAAAAAGTCACAGATGTATGAGGGTGCTATGCCATTAAGAGCTTTGTAGGTAATTAAAAGAATCTTAAGATCAATTCTAAAAGAAACAGGGAGCCAGTGCAGCTCAGCCAAAACAGAAGTGATGTGCTCTCTCCTCTTGGTCTTGGTTAAAAGTCCAGCTGCAGAAATTGCATTATACACATTAGATGCTATGTGCAAAGAACACAGCAACAAAGTATATTTACAGTATGGACTCTATAGATTGTAATGAAGAGTATAATCTTGAAGGACATCGAGCATCTTCCAGTTCCTGCTAACAGATAGGACCCGAGCCACACAAGCTCCTCCCCCCCATGAGGACATGGAAGGAGGACAGACCACACAAACGTGCAAGAGGCAAAACCAAGCATCCACAGCAAAATACATGTCTCATGAACACAGTTGAGTTGCCTTATCAAACTTCACCTACACTGAAAACAAACGAGGGTCTGAGGGGCTACAGACTATACCCAGAAAGATTTTTCTAACTTCCTTTTTGTGCAGCCATGCAACGCGGACCACAGTGTGAAATTTTCCAGCAGGTTTAAGTGAGTCTGGGTGAGGCCTTGGTTTGCACTGGATGAGAGTGAAATGTAAAAAATACTGTTCTTTTTTATTTCTGACCATTTCACCATCCTTGGGTTTAGTAATTCTGCCGATGGCCCGTGTAGAATAAGAGGGAAATGTGAGTCCAGGATGTGTGAACGGGGGACACATTTTTCATTCTCTTCCTCCTTCTATTTTATCTCCTTAATATTTAAGGATTCGGGCTCTGTCTCTCGTAGCCTTGCCAGAATTCAAGGTCTTCACTAAATAAATTAAGCTGTCTGCAGTGTTTTTATTAAATGGTTATTTAGCACTCATCATATAGTACATAATTTTTTTTCACTATCCAGTTTGACTATGCTTTAACATCACTTCAGCAAGAACCAATTATGAACAAACAAAGCTAGCCGGTATTGAATGAGCAATGGAGAAAACTGTTTGATTCTCCTCTGGGCTTCAAACTTTAAAGGTGTGATTACTGTAAAACATCCACACAACTACATTATGGCTGCAACTCAGGATTATTTACATTATTGATTAATCTATAAATTATTTTTTCAATGTATCAAGTTGTCATTTAGTCTACCTGCACTAGCTTAATGTCTAATTCCATTCAACGACTGTCATTATTTCTCATCTACATTACGTTTTGTATTTCAGTTTTCAGCTGCTCTTTTCTTACGCAACCTGTGAGTCAGTGTGGTTCCCTGTATTTGACTCATAAAGTGGCTGTTACAGGGATCAAACAGGATCAAACAACTGCTTTCAGTAGATGGCAGAAACCTGTTCGAATGGTCGCTAAGTACTGCTAGATGATGTAATAGGCTAATCAGCATATTTATGATGCAATCACATCGTCTTTGCATTCTGCCTAGTGTCAGCCAGTCTCAGCCTTTTATCTGTTTCCTTCTGTCTTTGTGTCCACATATACAGTTGGAATACAGCTGAATTCCCATTTCCTGTTTCTTTTGGAACAAGATTGAAGTAGTGACTGAAAGTTGGCCCATTATGACTTCATGTTAAACCAGCTGTCACTTCCAAGCCATTTCCAAGCTGCTGCCCTGACCTGATTTTATAACCACCAAACACATATGTAAAAAACAAAAGCTGTGCTGGGATTTCAGCTATATTTACTTGGAAATGAAAATTGAGGTGTGTCTGGTGGGGGAAAGCCTGACCCTGACCTCGCATTCGCTTGGCAATACTGGCGACTCTCTTCTACGGAAAGTATCTAAAGTTTGTGCAAAAAGTTTGTCGTTTGGTACTGTTTAAAAAAAAAAGAAGAAGAGGTGGCTAAAAGGGTCTGAAAAGTCTCTTTATCTGGCAACATAAGTGATAAATTGGCAAAACTGTTTATTCAAGGAAATGTATTTTTAATAAAGTCATGGCGAATGAGGAAACTTCAACACTCAGCTGGCCAACCAATGGCGTAACTTCATCACCCAGTCAGTCAGCGACATTCATGCCTATAGGATTGGCCAAAAAAGTGAGCAACGTGATTCATACCGTCATTTTTTGTACACCCTTTTTGACAGTATGTCTTGTAAAGTCAAGTCATTTAGCAAAATGTGTGTCTGTGGGTTAACTGTGATATTTCTTTACTGTTAATGGGGACAATGGCATTTCAACGTAGTGCAAGGAAGAGTTCACTACTTACATTTTCATTTTCATGAAAGGGAAAAGGTGTTGTAGAGAATTAGTGTAAGGTTAAGATGGAAAGCCAAGAAAATGGTACAGGATTAAATACGGCATTAAACCATAAGAAGTAAGTTCTAAGACATTATGCTCTTTACATTTCACACTAATCTGTAGCAGCACACAGCAGAAGTTTGAGCATCTGCTGGAATGGGTTCTCTTAAAAGTAGTAGGTGCAAACCGTTACTGCCCGCTTGCACTGATGGGCCTTTTATTATAAATCTGACTTTACTGAAAACAGAACTCAGATTGTCATAATGGGAACAGAAAGTGGATTTAGAAACACCTAAAGTTTCAAGTCAAAATATAAATACTTTAATAACCCCAAACAGCAATTGAAATAGAAGTACTAAAATTGAAGTTTGAGTTTATGTGTGAGCACTGAATGAAGTGTTAAATTATGTGTGTTGAGTGAAGCCATAATGGCATTTGAAGAGAAATGAATGAAAGCAGTTAGATTTACGGTTGACATGTAAGTAGATGGAAATCCAGCTGAAGAACAAAAATTAGTTCAAGTGTCAATTAATATGTAAGAAGAGAAAACAGTTGAAGTGTCAGAGGAAGTGTAAGTGATTTTTAAATTTCATTTAAGGTGTACGTTGAATAAATTAAAGGATGAGGGCAGAGTGGGGATGGGCTGATACAGCTGTTAAAATTACACATCTATGCCACATTAATTCTGTGACATGTTGCTTCATTACATTTTATTTCAGCCAGTCTCTCATACTTTGTCCTTCTGCCGGATACTCACAAGCATGTATAAATGTATGGCTAAAAATAGGCTCAAACAACTGTAATATTAATCTTTGTTAAGAAACATTAAGTAAAACCTCCTTTGCCCAGCACTTCTACAAAATTACTGTTATTTAAAGAAGTAAAATTTGTCAGTTAAAGAGCTCTAAAGCTTGTTCTTGAGACACACAGGGAAGTGAGGACGTACTGAGAGATATTGGTTTTGGTCTTTTCATATTTGAGATTCAATGTTTTACTTTGAAAAAAAGCAAACACTATAAGACTGTAAAGGATGTTTATTTTGATTTCTTCACTGCAGATCCTATAACAGTGTTAATGGCAGAACTGACTGAACCATTTAACACTTCTTTCACACGAGCGGGAGTGAAGAGCAAAACGAAAACAAATGTAAAGAAGCAACTTCCCCTGTTAGATTTGACAATTAAAGAACAAGCTCTGAGAAAAGCTGCTGCTCTGCTTCCACACACCTGAATGTTCTAGTCATACATTGACAGAAAGATGCTGCAGCTGTCATCGTGGATTGGTGCATCTGCAGATGCTCTAGTGAAAATCAAACAAGAGGCGGTTTCAGCCAGACTTGTGATCTGCTGAAGACGTCGTCCAAGGGCACTATCAATAGCTATTCCAATGCTCATTGTAAACAGACAACTAATAAGCAATTTTTTTAAGCATCATTTCCATAATGATAGCAAACAGTGCTCTCATTTTATCACTAATTAATTACTTCACTATTGAAACAGACTGTTAACATATCCACAGTTATTAGCAGACATTCTTGCATAAACACTGAGAGCTCGGGATATTTTGGCAACGGGCTCATGACTTCACCGTTATTTGTGATTGATGCAGCAAGGCATGGTTTGGATGAATGCCTGTTTCATCTAGTCTGCCTCGAAGGCAAGATTTATGGGGTCCAGCATTTGTGGGAGAAGTGGCTCTCTGGTGCTAGAAATAACCAATCAGCATGAGGAATGAGATATGGATCCATTTCCACTAGTGATGTTTGTATCAATTGATGCTGGTGAATTGTTTATCACTGTGAATCCAAAATTGCGCTCCAACTCAGCAAGGAGGGAAAAATACAGCTGGTAAAATACACACTGTATACACACACACACACACACACACACACACACACACACACA
>NW_019525489.1:708276-716572 GCF_002814215.2 Seriola lalandi dorsalis | reverse complement strand
AAAACTGTCTGCTCTTGACCGCATGGAAGAAAGGAGAACACTAACGGAGCAGAAGCATGCACACAGGTGGTGCATTCAGGAACGTCGGTAAAACTGAGACACATTCGATAAAGTGGGAAAAATAAGTTCTCTATGCAAACACACTATATAACACATAAATCTCACTTGAACAATGTGGGCTTTCGAACATCTACAATATGCATAATTTTCTCATCAAGTCTGGCTTTGAGGTATTCAGGTGCCGTAAATGGAACTAAATGCTTGGGTATCCTGAGAGATTGGAAATAATTAATATATTTTTATGTAAATGTGCTGGTTGTCTCTTCTTCATTCTGTCTCCTGATCTCTTTGATGTTTTTTATGTAATTTCTAAGGAGGAGGATGGTGGGATCATCACAAAGCCACCTCTACATCTGCCACTACACCCCTGCACTGCACACTGAATGCTGTCCTCTGTCCGCCAACACACTGATTTTTTTTTTGTAAATGCTGTTACATGAGCACAGCTTTCCTTTAAGGGCAATGTCAGATAAGGAGAAAGAGAGATCAACAACCTGGCAGAGAAACAATCCTCCCTCTCCTGCTAATTAGCAATTCCTCCATTTCACAGCTCCTGTGGTTCTCTTGCTGTTGACTCCACGCGGGTTTGGCAAAAAATAAAATAAATAAAAGTCAGCTTGTAACAGACAGTAATTGTTAGATAATTCAGCAGTAACACATATCTAAATGTGTAAAATGTATAAATTATTTGTGAATTTAATTAATAATTGATTAATATACAGCTACATACCATATTTACCAATTCAAATTACTGTTAATAATGAATATATTAAAATGAGATGACAAGTGAAATAAATCATATCATATATAGATCAATTCAATGTGCTGACAGACTGGCAAGGTGAAATATAACTAATTGTGTTGATGGGGGACTAATTACCCATTTACTTTCTTAATATGTGACTAGCTGGCTGCCTGACTCACTAACTAAGTGATTAATTACAAAAAAATCTGACTGACTGTTGGGCTCCTCTATTAACTGATTTAACAAACCGACTGACTGCCTGACGACCCTGCTTACTTGCTGTCTTCACAGCCGTCAGTCAAGATAAGTGGCTTTATTTGTGTATTTACTACTCCCTGTGGGGCGCCATGTTCAACCAGCCTCTTATGGCAACAGTCCCGAGGCAAATATGTTAGTATGAATATCCACAATCCAACTGTAATACCCCTCCACTGCACTGCAGAAATGAGACAAGTGTGGCATAATCCCCTTAAGAGACGCACACACACATAAGAACAAAATGCACAATCACCCCCCACCAGCGCTCTTTCAAACACCTTTACCCTCAGTCTCTCTTAAAGACACTCCCTCTCTTGCATTTTCTCTTGCTTATAGTCATTTTCTGCTCCCTCCTCCATTTCCCCACCCCTTCCCTGTCCTTAAAGAGTGGTCTGTGTGGTACAGGATGGTAATTAAAGTCTGCAGTGATTGGAAATATATCCGGGCACCATATCATTTTAATGCCAGGGCCTTAATATGCCAAGATACTGGCTGTAATTGGATTTTGATTGGTTACTAATGAAGATGCACTTCCTGGGAGACAGACGTGACAAGTCATCTGTTTTACCCCAGCATGCCAGAGTGTGTGTGTGCGAGTGTGTGCACGCACGCACACACCCTTACACCCATAGTTATGAGAGCTCATACTCACTTGCAGAGCAGTGCACATATACGTATGCAGGCACATGCACAAACATAGACATAGAATAATCAATCCTTTCACATATTAGCATACAGAGCTAACACATATGTGCTTATACTCTATGTATAATCTGCACTTATCAATCTTTAGTCACTCGTAGGCAGAGGTATTCCACTGCAAACTGACAGACATGCACCACCAACATGGCACCTCAGGAACCTCTTTACACATCTAGCAGACACAGAGCAACAGTATCATACATTTGAAATTTTATCTGATTAATATCAGTGTAATATTCACTTCTTCAGATCTGTTTTGGTCTCCACACACCCTTGAGTCACTAACTTTGTCTGCCAGTTGTTGCTGAGCAGGTAGCACACAATGACTTTATCAGATTTCGCTCACTGAAAACATCTGCCTGCTGCAGCTGGAAACAGCATCGATGAGAGTGGTGAAACCATACCATATATACTAGACCATACAATTAAGGTTCAGTGTCTTTCAAGGCAGTAGTTTGTGCTGCTGTATTTTTGTTGTTGCACAGAGATTCCTTCATCCACGTGTGTTTGTCACCATGAGCAAGACCTTTTAGATTACATATAATCTGTGATAAAAAATAACATTAATTTGGCTTCAACATATACTGTACGTACTACTGTAATACATGTGCCACATTCATAAGATGTCATGGTTATGCTCCACTTGATGTGTTATTGTGTTATTGTGTATTGTCGATGCTCACTGAGCTGTTTTTCCTGCACCAACTTGTTTTACACCATCAACGTTCAAAAATCAATGATATGGCTGTTAGAAAATAATGTTATAGATTGTACTTTGAGTCATAGTCATGTGATTTTGCCTCCACACATACATATAATATAAGGTTTGCTTCTGAAAATACACACATACACCATGCGGTGCAAATATTGTCTTTAAAAAGCATTCATCTTAGGCCAAAGCTGCTTTATGAAAGCAGATTTGTCCACCCACACGGCATCCCGAGATATTCCTGCTCACATTTCTTAACACACAATACAAAATACATGCATACATGTTTTTTTTTTTACTACCTGAACTAAATTCCAGTGAGCCAACAGTAAAACATAGAGGGAGAGAAACTGCCACTACAGATCTCTTCTGTTCTAGCTTCAGATGTGATTCAACACATTCGCGTTTCATTGCCATGAGCTCTCCTCCAGGCAGGTTTTTATGATTCCACACCAGCTGAGGCTCAAAAAATTCACATATAATTTGGTTGAAACCTGCTGCAGCACCAGATGTACTGGTACCAGATGGGTGCAATTTGCTGTCTCAGGAAAAACAGAATGGTCTGTAAACATGGGAAAAGTGAAGGGTTTCCCCCAAAACCAATTTTCATTTTGAAATCGCGAGTACAGGCAGGTGGCATCTTAGCACGATGGAGAATACACATTCACAAGGATATCAAACAAGTCCCATGTTCAAGTCCCACTCGGTACAAAAAATTCATGTTCAAAGTTTTCCTTCACAGCAAAAGAAGACTGTTTGCTTCTAACCAAAATTTTAGCTGCATAAACTTGATTATTTATGAATGTGTCTTTAAATTGGCTTTTAAACACTTAGTTGTGATTGTCGTCTATTAACTTTGGTGGTGTATCAGGCATTTCCCAGCCTTATGGGGCCACAAATACACTCAACAAGCTTTTAAAAACTGTGAAGCATTTAATATTTCAACTATTTGATGTGTTAAACCTCTCCAGATTTATCTCCACCAAGTTGATAGCTGATTTAAGACACAAATTTATAGTCGGGTTGCTGTATTACTCCTCTGCTCCAGTAGCAGCACAGTGCTAATGCAAAATTAGCCAATTATCTGTGCCTTATCAAGAATTTTAAATGTGTCTGTAAACAAATTTCCCCCTTCCCTCTTTATTCATTGCTTTTGTGTATGTGCGCGCACGTCTGGGTGAGGCGTGTGCATGTGTCTGCATGTGTGCATGTGTGGACGTAAACATGTCTCTCCTGACATCTCATTAAGCATTCATTAAGAAGCCAGACTATCTTCCTAATGCATCAGTTACAAGAATAAATTGGAAGTGCTGTTCAGATTAGGCTAAAAACATCTCTTTCTGCCACATCATCTCCCTCTTTTTCACACACGCACGCAAATAAACTAAATTTACCCCGTCCTCTCTCTCTCTCCCTTTTTAGACTCTGTCTCATGCTATTCATCCTAACCACATAAAAATATCCTCCCTGCTCCTTGATTATACTGAATCTCCTTCTCCCTCCCTCCTCTCCATTTTCCTGTCCTTCTCTCCCCTCTCTCCCTTTAAAGCTAAAACTCCTCTCGCGCTCTGGCCGTGTCTTTAATCTAACATCTCATTTAGTAGAGCTAAAAAGAGGTCAGAAGCTGATATGAAATTTTCTTTCCTCCCCTCCTGTCCTGTCTTCCTCTTCCTTCCTCCCCTAATTCCTCTCTTTTCTCCTCTTCCACCCTTTTCTCTCTTCTCTTTTAAATTCCTCTTATCAAATATCGACCTTGTGTTATGTCTCTTAAGGGTTTTCCTCCTTGTCTTAGTATTATCTTCCTCTACTTCCATTTCCCTCATAATCCATCACCTTCTCTTCTCCTCTACACCCTTTTCTTATTCTTCTCTTTGCTCCTCTTCTTTGACCCTTTCTCCCTTTTTCACATCTCACCTTTTATCTGCTTAAATATCTTAAATGCCCCCAAAGTTGTAATGGATATGAGTTTGTGTGAACGTGTAAATGAAGCTACAGCTTCTCAGATTCGGAAGTCATTTCTGGCTGATAGTGTTGGGCCATGAGAGGCTGTGTGTTTTTGTGCCTGTGTGTTTCTTCATGCATGTGTGGCAGCCCATAAGGACAATAATCTGTTTAAGCATCTGTGTCTCAGAAGGCCATTAATGATTTCCCACCAGGCCTGCACACACAGACACACCCACGCACACACGATCAGACAGCCAGGCTATGTATAGACACCTGAGCTAATCTCTCTTGAATTTGAGATGCTCATGAGACACCGTGCTCACTGCAAAAAGGACAGCTTTTATTTTTTAAATGCTTAAAACTACATATGTTTTCCTAAGAGGTTGCCTCTTGAGTTTGTGTGAATAATGACTGTCCTGTCCCTCCTGTCTTCTCTCTCTGAAAAAAAAAAACCCAAAACGACACAGATATAGTATGATGTTCGAAGTCTTAGGGAGGAAATGAGACTGAATGTTTTGGGGAAAGTAGTGGAAATAATATTTAACTTTGTAAATAATCCCTAAAATATAATTAGAAAGCATGTATTGCAGTCCACATTAGTAACTTCATATGGCATCATTTAAAGGAGCATTTAGTGGTGACAAAGTAAAGGTTCAACATTTGTGCATGCATTTTCAATGTGACATGTGTGCATGTGAGCTGCACCTTTACTGTACATTCCTATGCACATGTACAAAGTTTGTAATTTCTGCACCCAAGACCATGTTTCACATCTCGTCCCCGACCAACTGTCAACATGGATTTATCTAACCATTAAAACCAATCAGCTCCAAACCTCACAACCTCACAATGTGACTTTTTTTTTTTTTTTTTACGTTTGGCGTCATCATTCATCCGATCGGAGACATTCACATGCAAGACATCCAATAAGGAAGGGCTGTGGATGTAGTTTTAAGAGGTAAAAATTCCAGCAAGGCTTGTAAAATAAAGTAAACTTTACTTTCAGACCAATGAGTTTCAGCTTGTGGCCTCCATCATCATGAAGAACATTATAAAAAAAGTTGGTAAAAAAACAAAAAACAATATACCGAGTGGTATCTCCTATTCTGAATACAGAGAGAACAAAACAAAGGTAAAATGAAGTAACAAGAGTTTGGCCTGCACAAAAGTATAAATACACAGAAAAGTAATACAATAATTTAATGTTCACCATTTACAGCATGAGGCTGGTAGGAATATCATTAGTTTTGCAGGTATTTGGTGTTGGACAGATTGAAATGTTGATCTGATAATTGAAGTCAGGAGATCACTAAGGTTGTTGCCATTCATCCTGTGGGGACCCTCAATGTACAAAAGTTAATGGCAATCCATCCGAGTAGTTGTCAAGACACTTCATTCTGGACCAACTGAACGAGACTGAGCTATTTCGACACATGTGGGACATAGTGACATGTAGTTGTGGTGCACAGTATGGCATAGACTATTTAAACCTTGACAACAATGTCAAAATGAACTGATCTTAATTATATAGCAACTTTTCCCCATTTAAACTATTGAATCACTGTATCACCCCAGCGTATGATAGCTGTTTATGATCGGTAATTAATGTGTGATGTATTCTGGGTAATGCGTATGCCTCTTGAACTGATATTTTAAGAGCAGGTGCTGGGTTGCTGCAGTGGGCGGTTTTTCTTTTTGGCAGCTTGGGTAGAAATTCCAATGAAAAAGTATTTAGACCATGAAGTATTAAAACCCTCCTTTGGAACCAATACTAATGAATTTCTTTCAAATGACATGTGGCAGTAAAAAGTCTCGCACTGAAGCCAATACTAATGACATTTTTTCAAGCTGCGTTTTTGGTCCACGCTGCACTATAACTCCATAATGAAATCAATGACAGCCGGCTTCAATTAACTTTCAGGGAAGCAGGTCTCCGTCTAAATTCACAAAGTGAAAAAATCTGATATGTTTTCATGTCAGCCAAATTGAGAAAATAATTCAGAATGAACACTGTCATTAGAAATGATTCATCACTTCCCTTGAAGGTGGAAAATGACTGAGGTAAGAGTGACTTGACCCCGGCTCTGTCACCAGTATTAATGACAGTTGTTCAGGTTGGATGGCAGCTTCTCGTGGCCGGGGGAAGACCAATGTGACTCTTCAAAAGGTGGAGCACACACTCCAAATACAGGCTATGCTGTATTAAGCTGGGAGCTGTAGACAATGAGGAGAGGAGAGGAGAGGAGAGATGAGATGAGTTAGGGGAAATTAGAGAGGGAGGAAATGAAGCAGGAAGATAAGAAAAGAAGGGGCAGATAGGAGATAAAACAGTACCAAATGGAAAGTGAAGAGTTGGAGAGATGAGGGATGAAAACAGATGATAGATGACAGGAAGAAGAGATAAATGAAGGGGATAGAAGACTGTCACAATGGAAAGACTCTCTGCTAGTAAAAACCAGTGTAACATTGTATGGGAGTCCTGGGTTGGATTTTGACTTAATTTAGTGATTTCTCCTGTTGGAACGATTGAGGTGTAATCTAATCTGAGGAAGAGGACGACAGGAGAGGACAGGAAAGTGCAGAGGAAGATAGAGGATGAGAAGCCGGCAGGGAGGAGACGAGTGCAGCCAACATTAGCATTTGTATTACCTCATTCTCCTGCCAATGGCATCTCACTGGCCTCTGTTAAAGTCTGCACATTATTGTGGATTCGCAGCATTATTATTACTGGGGATGTGGAGTGATTTCTACCCTTCTATTAGGAATTGATATCTAGTATCTGGCACAAACAACACACACACACACGCGCACACACACAAGGTTGGGGGAGTGCAAGGATCAAGTCCAATGGAAAATAGCAGGTCTAATTTGAGTCTGGATGAGGAATTCAGAAAGCTATTAAACTCCTGATGACTTATTTTAGACACAGGTTTGTGAGGACGAGTGTGTGTGCACATGCCACAAACACCGCATACAAATACACATATGTAGACACACTCAAACCCTCCACACCACCATACACACACATATACACGCGTGTATGCGCATATCTAAACCTTGGAGGTTTTAGCATTGAAACCCAAATGAAGCACTGATCTGTTTTTAGCCTGAAGAACTCGCTGCAGTAGGTATTTAGCTGCCTCACGCTCACAATAAGAACTCATTATACTTACGACCACAGGCTGTGTGTGTGTGTGTGTGTGTGTGTGTGTGTGTTTCGCCATCACAAGAAGTCATCGTACTGCTTTAATTAGAGGCAACTCTCTATGCACTTTAGGAGGTTGTGAGAGAGCGAGAGAAAGACAGTAGGTCTTCATGCACACACTCATTCACAAACAGTACTTCACAGAAGCATGCATGCTAACATATGGATTGTACAAGTGTAATCTGAGTGACCAACCAGCATGTCATGATGTCTGTGCATAAACACTGCTTATTTTTAAATAACAACTGAACTTCTACTTTTGTATGTGTGTGTGTGTGTGTGTGTGTGTGTGTGTACTGTCCACACAGAGTCTTAGTGCCCTCTAGTTGTGTCAAATGCCTTTTTATTCTCTAATGATTATACCACATGAAGCACAATTAACTGTGAAGTATAACCCCTTTCCTCTGGAGTGGTTAGTCAATTAAAAGCATGATCAAGAACATGTCAAACTAAAGATAAACCGTGTGACTTTTCAAACAAAGTAAGGTTTATTTCCTCCCTCTTCGCCCCCTCCTTTCACATTTTCCATCATTGCATTTGAATATGTTTCTGTCTGTCACTCAATATCTAAGCAGATTTGGTGTTTGGTATTTTTCCTATTAATCTTCCTAGCACTTCAGTCATGATCAGTCAAGGGTCTTTGTTTGTTGCTCATAATAACACTGATGTTTGG
>NW_019525489.1:707761-708226 GCF_002814215.2 Seriola lalandi dorsalis | reverse complement strand
TTTACCATTTTATGTTGCTTTACTGTTTGTTCACGAGAGCCTGTTGCGTGTGTTGTTAGCATGGCAGCTAACGTGGCTAACGTTTAGCGTCGTCGACACGCAGCCGGGTATAGCTGGGTACAGATTGTATGCAATTCTTCTGCTTGGTATCGCCGTGTGACATTGATTAGAGCCACCCTGTTAAATGTATTATATTTTAAAGGGGTTTTAGCTGTCTGTAAAGTCAAGCCGGTAAAATTCGGACTAAAAATAGGCTTTGTACTGATTAGCGTAGGTGTCCGGGCTTGTTTATTAGTGCTGTGAAAGTTATTATTGAGAGTCATGCCTTATAACGGCCGTTTTAACGTTTATATCATGTTCACAGATACAGTGCCTGTAGGGAATATCTAGATAGCGCAGAGTTAAGGGGATATGTCCAAGGGGATAGTCTATAATACACATTTTTTGCATCTTGCACATATAATG
>NW_019525489.1:702844-707711 GCF_002814215.2 Seriola lalandi dorsalis | reverse complement strand
AAGGGAGAAGGACAGTAAAAGTAGGATTGTATAAAGGAAGGTTCTGCTTCAGATTTCAAATACCTGCCATTGATTCAGGTTTATCTGGTTGTCAATCAAGTCAAGTTCGGTTTTCTGCTTTTGAGCAGCGGCTGTTTCGGGGACGATACATGCTGGATACTTTTGTCATTGATAAAACTATAGTAACTGTTGCATTAAACTGTAGTGGTAGTAATTTCACACATTTGTAACTTATAAGTTGGTAATAAGTTTGAGACTCACACATGTTTGATACAGTCGTCAGTGTTGGATAATGAGCTTGGCTCACATATAAAAAAGTTGTAGATGTTGGCACCCGCATACCAGGGCACACGCAGGAAGATGTTACACAGAATCATCTGCATTCATTGTTTGGCAATGTTTGCGTGGCTAACATACACTCATCATTCATTCTCTATGAACACCAAGTTTGCTGTAGATGTAGCTAAACTAAGACTCATCAAGACTTCATTACACATTGGCAGCTCTAACATTGGCCTCTTGCTTTCTTCATCTGCACTGCTCCTTTTGGCATTAACACGTTTCATTAGACAGATTGCAGATGCACATACATGCTTGCACATATTTAAGTTATTTATAATGTACAATATTTCTATAAGGACAAATAATCTATGCATACTTACAGTACTATGCATATCTAAAAGTATATAGGCAGAGAATGACACACATACGCAGGCCTGGTTTTCAACCTGTTGTATTTTTAATTTAATTCTATTATTCAACCTAATGAGGAATCCCTCCATGCTATAGACGTCACATCTCTGATAAAATTACCATGTTTGACACTCTTCCTCCATTTGAACACTGAATACTCCACATTGGAGCACAGCTCTGATTATGGTACTAATGACCCAGTGCTGAGTCAGTGCTCTGTTTAAGGGATAATGAGAAATCTGCATTTACCCTTCTGTAGCTTCCATGGAAAACTTTCATGATCACTTATTTAATTTTATACCATCCACATAAAAACAGAAGTGTCTGGTGAAGAGAAGAATTTAGAAGAAGATTAGGATTTGAAAATGCCTAATGCACATACGCATGTTAATCTTAATCTTAATTGCACATGCATTTATATGTGTCATGGTGCAGGATAATATCCAAACGTTAATAGTGAACTACTGATAACTGAACTGGCCTTAAGAGGCTTGAGACAGACATACTCCACCTCCATGACACACAATGTCACCAGCTGCTTCTTTTCACCCGCCAATAACCTACTTCATACAATCCCACCCACCATGAATTCCCAACAACTAGGACAAGAACCCTTTGTACGGGATCCAACCCACAAACACAGACAGTTGTGTTTGGTTTAGTACACAACCTTTGTTTTTAATGATTAAAAAGAAAAACATTTTACCTACATTTTTACTCACAGTTAATAGTCGTCCTTAAAAGATGATAGAATTAAACACCAGTCAAAGATAAGACAGTAAAGCAAAAACCTCTCTCAACATTACTGTATCTGCCAGAAAGGATCTATTAAGAAAACTAAACATGTGAGTTGAACTATCATCATTATAGGAAGCACAGTGACAAATAATATCATAATTTGTCTCATCCAAGAAACATGCAGGACGTATTAAACCGCGATCAATCAAAGCTATGGATACAATGGGACAATGCAGAACTCTTTGGCCCAAAGATTTTCATCATGGCCTCAGGTCTGTTGGATCTGGCCAGTACTAAGCTAATATCATGGAGTCCAATCCTAGCATAACACAGACTCTAAATTTCCACTAGAGTCAGGCAGCTTGACTGAAGTGTCAGTATTCAAATCAACAGGGAGCTGTGCATGAGGCTTTGTTTGCAGCTATGCACTCTTTACACGCAGTTACAAAAGTTTTGAGCAGGCACTTTAAATTTTTTTATTTATTTTTGTTTTGCTGCTCTGGTATTGTTTTTCATTTGCAAACACTGCTTTGCAAACAAATAATAGGCTGTTCATAGTGCAAACGTAGGGTAATAGACAGCCTGTGTGTCCCCAGGGTCATGAGTCTAGTGTGTGAGGGGAAAATACTGCAGGACTGAGCAAAGTATAATACCCAAAAATGCAATTTATTAGTTATTCCATTTGCTGTAAGTTCTTTCACTTATTCATATACTGACAAGCTGGGGAGATAATATTCTTCTCTTCTCCCACATCGTCATCATCTATCTTGAGAGAGTTGTAATGCTTACTTTCCCCCAAGGTTTCCCATTAGATCACTTCTAGTATATAACATTTTCCTAGTCAATGTCCTACACATATAATACTTACTGTCACAGTATCAGTTCTTTCTCAGTCCTTCTGCAGGCTGCCCCCCAGGCTGTGATCACAAATAGGAAGTGAGTCAACCTGGGTGGTCAAACAGGGGTTAAAGAGAGGGAACTAAACTCTGTGACATGAAGTATGAGAGTTTTCTGTGGAAGAAGTCTTAATATCGCTCCATCATTCTCATATTGACCAAGTGGTCTGCTAAGGTCCCTCTCCTCTGCGCTGCCCACATCATTATCTGCCCATTATGCAAGCATTGCCCCCAACATCAATAAATGATTCATGACTCTACAAGGTAGAACTTTCTGCAGGATGATGCAAGCCCCTATTGCCTTTTAAAAAGCACCTGAGTGTTTTGAGAATCAACACCTGAAGACAATAATGACACTGTATCAGGATGAAACCGTCTCATCCTTGTCCCTTCATTTTTATTAGACGTTTCATCAAATCAAAATTTAAAACACTGTTATCCCTCCATCACTGAAGGTATTGACTGACCTCAGAGATAAATTCCCCCTTCATCATTTATCAGGTTATTGAGCTTATAATGGCAGCCGTCAGCAATAGACAGTAGCTTCCCTATCTTCAATAATGAAAGAGATGAAGTGAGAACGGAAGTCAGATATCCGCCCCTTATACAGCAGTGACAGCTACTTTTACACAGTGACTGATAGCACAAAATTAAAAGCAATTAGGATACTTAATAAAGAATAGCTAACTGAACCCAGTAAGCCCTGATTTAGTGATACTGATGTGAAAGGACAAAGGACACTTAGATGTCTCCAACTAGGCTGAAAACTTTAAAAGTGAGACTTCATCACAGCTAAAAGTGATGAAAATCAGTATCTATTTCATGTGCACCAACAAGCAAAAGTGAATTCAACTGATTCTATTCTGAGAACTGGAGATTAAGAGTTAGGGCTATTCTCCCTGTGTCAGGAAATATTGACTGAATTCATTGTCAAACTTTTTTCTTTTGTTCCTCCCACGTCATCAATTGGTCATTATGAAGTAAAGACCTGAAATAGTCTTTTTTTTTATTTTAGGGGTGGGGGTGCATGGTCCTTCTAATTGTGCAGATATTGAGCGCAATGGGAGGCTAACATTTTCCTCTCTGTTCCTCCCACATCATCATTTAGTCATTATGAAGGCCAAGTCATTAGTACGCAGAGAGATCGTTAATGCAGAGACAGATCGTTAAGAGAGCCCGGCTCTTTGTCCTTATTGAACAGGGAAGTATTATTTTCACACCTGAGTGTTATTCATCTTTGTGACAGTGAATAGCAGAATAGAGCCGCATTCATGGCCAGAGTCACTCTAAAAAAAAAGGTGCTGTTTTCCTGTATCTGCATGTGTTAAGGTGATAACCACGGAGCTGTTACTTCGCCAGGTAATGACAGGCAGACTAGCGTTCTCATTAGCTGCTGCAGAAGATGAGTGCAGTCACATTTTTAACTTTGTGACATATTGACATTGCTGCAAACGTGATCCTTTTGCTATTATATAATTTATGTTTCCCACTTACACTTGCACTTTAGGATTGTCCGCCTACAGACAGTTTACATAGTGTTTGTAACATTTCATTCATCTTCGCTGAATATTCTAATGTTCAACTAATGATGTGATGTATATACAAATATTCACCAACAATTAGTTAATGGCTCGGGTTGAATTGTTGAATCTCAACTAATAACCTGTTGAAATGTTACAAAAACTCTCTTGTCACTATCCAATGAGTGATTTTTACTGTTTATTTGCCAAAGCAAAACTCAATTTTGAAGAAATTTTGATGTTGGTAAGTTAAACAAAATCTTTCATGTTATGTTCAGTGATGTTGACAAAAACCCCAAATCCTCCATTTGAGAATAAAAGTCTGAGATGAGAGGACCAGGCTGACAAAGGGTGGACACAATATGATGAACACTGAAGACCATCTAATGTCGTATACAATAACCGTGCTGATGTTTATTTTGTGTTGAGCTGAGTCAGAGAGGTGTTGCTTTGCATCTTATTGTCGAGATTTTTGTGCATTTAAATATATACATTGTGAGGGTTTTTTCCTATCAGCAGATCAACTAACAATATCATTAAAGGCTTTACAGTGGTGGGATTTCCTCTGTTGCCAGACAAATACATTGTATTAGATCATATTCGCCGCGTCCCTTTTGTACATTTTCTATTGAACTGTATATGTGTTTATATGATTAGGACAGTGGAGGGAAAATTCAGTTTTCCCTCAAATCAAACTATATTTTTCTGTAGTGTGGACTGTTCCCCCTGCAGGGTCTGAACTTTTCCCAGCTGGCTGTATTTGCAGTATTACAAAATAGAATCAATATGGTTGCCATGCAGAAACACATTCAGACGCTCACTTCAGGTCCATTTCATTTTCCATCCAGTTTGCTCATTCTCACTTTGAGAAAGGAAGAGATAGTGGTGCGTAGGTGGGCGATGGAGGGCTGGGCGCATGTTGGTGCGTTTAGCTTTCCCTTTTTCTTCACGCACGCACACACACACACACACACACACACACACACACACACACACACACACACACACACACACACACAC
>NW_019525489.1:702405-702794 GCF_002814215.2 Seriola lalandi dorsalis | reverse complement strand
GTGTGTGTGTGTGTGTGTGTGTGTGTGTGTGTGTGTGTGTGCTTCCATTTGCAGTTAGATTATGAGCTGCATTAGAAAACAGAACATCGTTGATGGACAGAAAGAGAAGCAGAGATGTGGTGGTTTTACTGCAGTCACTTCTGCCTGAATTAGTTTTTCTGGGAGTACACTGCATAACTAAAACACACACACACACACACACAAACAAGCACACAATAAACAAGGAAATACAGCTCTGTACATACTGCAGGTGAGGGAGAAATTGCTCTTTTTCCCTGATATCTCACTGTCTCTTGCCACTCTGTATACCCAACGTTTGCACACACACACACACACACACATACACACACACACACACACACACACACACACACACACACACACACACA
>NW_019525489.1:680699-702355 GCF_002814215.2 Seriola lalandi dorsalis | reverse complement strand
GTGTGTGTGTGTGTGTGTGTGTGTGTGTGTGTGTGTGTGTGTGTGTGTGTGTGTGTGTGTGTGTGTTGTAATTTGAGATGGAGAGAAATGTGTGCATGTGTGAAGTCAACTGAAGAAGGAAACCAAGTGCAAGTTAATGTCTTTTTTTGCATGTGTGTGTAAAACAGATTGTGTCCCTCTCTCTCTGTTTGTCTGCATTTGTGTGAGTGTGTGTGTGTGTGTGAGAGAGAGAGAGGGAGAGAGAGAGGGAGACAGAGAGAGAGAGAGAGAGAGTTACTGCACAGAACCTTACATCTGTCTCCCATTACGATTAGGACAGAACCACTGATAGATGTATAATAGACTTTCCTTTCTATGTATGTGTGTGTGTGTGTGTGTGTGTGTGTGTGTGTGTGTGTGTGAAGGGAGCATTTAGCAGCCAATCAATCACAAGATGTCAGATGGGTAAGTGTGGGGAACAGTGTCAGCAAAGGTGACACGCACACACACACACTATTGCTCAAGTGCACACATATATACACACACGCACACACACACACTATTGCTCAAGTGCACACATATATACACACACACACACACACACACAGAGACACACACAAACATGGGAACAAAACTTTAGTCAGCAGGTGGACAAGAAAATGCAGAGGGAGGTTATTTAAGCATTCAAGTGCAGCCTGAGACTAAACTTTCCACACAGTTTACCTTAAAATCCCAACGGTAAGGTTTTCTCCACAGGTGTTCATATCTAAACACCACAGGGTTTCAGGTCTGCAGCCTGTGTCTGGTTAAGTTTAGGCCACAATGCCTTCTTCATTAACTGCGTTCATGATTAGGAAAACATTGTCTCCATGGTTTAAAGCAACAAACACTGGCTGTAAGAGGAAGGACATGATAGGCAGTATTCAGCGACAAAATTACACGCTTTGTGTTCCCACAAACCCATTAACACCTCCATCCGCCAAGATACTCTGCAGCAGCATAACAACATCGCCGCCGCTACAAAGAGCACAGCCATTATTCACACGACCACATGAGGTTGTTTTCAAGAACCGTTAAGCATACGTCATTTTAACGAATAACCGATCGTGTCATTTTCTTGATGAGAACAATCTTGTTTTTTTCTGCTTTACTGAGAACATTGTTTTTTAATTGATTGGTGTGTTTTTTTTCTTTGCAGCCTTATAAAAACATTAAATGGTGAAACAGTGTGTCATGAAAATCAATTTATTGTTCATGAACAGCGAAGAGGAAAAAGACGAGAATGAGATTCACACATTAATGGGTTTAAATTAACTTTCTACATGTGATTGCTTACAACACACTTTGAGAGACTTGTAGTTATTTCACATATGCAGTATGTAACGTAAAATGTCAAATGTAAAAAACAACTATTTATTTGTTAATTTATTCATTCATTAATTTATTTAGCTATTCATTTATTTATACATTGACTCACTTATATATTTTGTTTTATCTATATATTTATACATTTATTACCTAATAAATTTATTTCAGGATTTATATTTTAGCCGCATTTATTTATTTATTTAATAGTGATTTAGATGGCATTCAACATACCTTCATTCACCACTAAATAAATTGTTATTTATCTGCAGTGAAAGTTTCAATAGCTCTATAATTTAAGTAAGAACTGTTACGAATTCTTGAGACTTTTATTACAATATTCATGAACAGACAAGATACATTAAAAAAAAAAGCACAAGAGTCAACATACACTGACATCCCTGGTGTAGCTATACAGTCCTTTCCCCAGCCTCACTCCTTCACGTCAACCTGAGACATGCTTCCACCTAACTTATAGAGCCAAAGCCGATCCCTCGCTGAGGCCACAGAGATTCACTGCACTACAATGGTGATTTACAACCTAGACTTTGTGCAAGATGGAAGATCTCACATCCTCCACTCACCTGTCTTCATGCTCTCCACTGCATAGCTCCTCTCTTTCACACACACAGAAAGGCACAGCTCACATACACACAAAGACTGACGGATATACTACATTCAGTGGAACAAGGACACAAGCAGAAATACACACACCAAGACCAAATGACACACTGCCGACACAATGATAGATTGATAGAAACCACATGCACATATATGTATGCGCACACACATAAACAGACACAGTCAGTAAGCCTGGAACACAGGTTTTATGGTCATTATTTCTTTTTTATTTTTCTGGCAAACAGAATGTTTACAATATGTCTGCGCTTGTAGTTGAAAGAAAAATGCAATAACCCCTAATAAGGGAATTGTTATTAACTAACATCCATCCTGCTGCTTTATTATGAAGGCTGTTTTCCATTCTGTAAGTCTATTGTTTGAGCTTTTGAGGTCAGCCAATTAAAATACTCATTTTTAGTCACTGGAGCTGATGAACTTTCTTAGATAGGGGTCAAATGTCTTTCTGCCAGCTGCCATTAATGGTCATTTTGAGGATTTTGTATTTGAAACATGACACAAGCTCATTAAATATGATGAATTACTAAACTACATGATAGCACATAAGTGGTCAGACCTGGTGCCCTCTACCACACTGAGCACCTAAGCTGTCAAACCACTAACTGACTGTGTTGTGCTTATGCATCAATAACTCTGAATGTAAGTTACTTTTTCTTTCCTTTTGAAACTATCATACTCTGCTGCTTTTTCATTTTTAGAGAAATAGAATTTTGAATGAAATTTCTCTTCGGTGAGGCTGTTCAAGGATTTAACTGGGTCTTGATAACTAATACTAATAGAGAGTGATTTGAACAGCCATGTTTGTAATTGTCCTCCAGAATGACACATTTAAGATCTGATCTGTCAGCAGGACAAAATCATGTGTCAGTGCCTTTCAGAAGTGTTGCATATCAACAATAACAGCGTTTTCTGACCTTACACAGCCGTGATTAGAGTTTGGTTTAGACAAGGGAATGACGTGACATGTTTTTTTGCTCGGGCTGCGGGAGGGTGTTGTCACCTGAACATAAACGTGTGTTTTTTGGGGGCTTCTGCTGAAAAGACTGATGCTCTTGTTTTTCTTGAGAGGACAGACTCAGTTTGAACATCGGTAACAAAAGCCTGTCTGGTGAGAGTTGGGTGTCGTGCTGAGGATGTATTTTTTGCCTATTTTGAAAGCTCCATTCTGAAAGTCATTAAAAAACAAACAAACACAGTTTTGTAAAATTTGTATTTGTTTATTCACAGATCACTGTGGCTACAACCAGTGGCATATCCAGCACATTTTAACGGTTGTGGCCAGGATGAAACACAGAGCTAGTGTTGGGTGACCATGGCAAAGGGAACCTTAATAAATGGCAGTGTTTTCAAAATGATGCTCAGTGCATCACATTGCTTCAACCTATGCGCAGATGAACCATAATGAATCATAATGACTCTGTTTTGGAGGCACCGCTCGTGGCACTGGGACCTTCCTGATTTGACACACATGGTATTTCACACACTGGTCAGCTAACTGTATAACTCTACTGAACACACACGTATGCAAAAAGCTTAAAGACACCCTCAGTCTTCAGTTCAGAAAACACAGCGTTTCATATTTCATGGCTGTATCCAGATAACAGTAGCAAAAGAAAATGCTAACTGCTGGTTGGTTTGCAGTCAGGGCAGCAAGCTGGTACTCTGCAGTTCACCTACATTCAGCTGCTGCTAAGTTCTGGATAAATTCTCCACACACTCAGAGGGAAAGTCGACGTAATGTTACTAAACATTAAATGACAATACCTCTCAGTCAACAGATGTCAGCTTTTGTCCATTTGTTGTCACTATCTCCTGAGTGATACTTGGGTGCAGCTGCTGGCGTCCTGAAGTACCTCAGATTTTGAGACCTTTTTTTTTCCAACTCAGGATCAAAAGTCTTCTGACCAGAGATCAGCTCTCACGGTCTCAGTCCTACCATTATTGTGGTAATTGGAAATGGCAAACTGGTCCTATATCAGCTGTCATCATTGATTGACCAGTGTTTGTCCCGCCTTATTGATGAACTTAACTAATCAACAAAACAAGGCGTGTCAGATCTGGCTACACTCTTCTGATGGACAGTTTAATATAATCCATCATTTATAGTATTTAAACAATGACATTATGACATATGATGACATCTTCAACACTAAACGCAAAAACACATTGATACAAACATACACTGTTCAGGGTCCTAGATCAATCAATCAGGGTTCAACACCTTGTTAGACTGAAAAATATTCACACATACAGGCGGTTCCAGATAAAAACACACACATCTGCAAAATGTCTGATATTAGCCTAAAGCAGCCAGCGAGGGCAGACAAATGTAAACATGAAAGCACCTCTCAGTGTGAGCTAGAGTGTGTGGCCCTATCAGGTATTATGTCTGATGACTGTGTGTTTGTGTGTGTGTATTTGTATGTATGTGTGTGTGTGGGTGCACATGACTGCACGTGTAATGATACTATATGTGGAAGCGCTTAAAACCCCTCCGTGTAAACAGATGGACACTTTGACCTGAAGATTTGTTTACATACAGAATTAAGAAGATTAAAACTGACACAGTAAACCCCGAACCGAAACGAAAAGTCCAGATTAAAATGCTAAAATTCACAAAGAGCATAGACACTAGTAATACAAGCACAATAGCAATGAAACACACACATACAAACACTTAGATAATGACACACTGAATGTGATCCTCTCGTTAAAGAAGAAAAGGTGTATAAACAAGCCACTATAAAGAGCCCAGAGAAAAACATGACAGTACAGAATAGTGACAGAAGACAAGACCTGAGTTATACTGTATTTAAAGGTGAATGAAGACAACAAATTTACACGCAACTTTCTGTAAACATGTCTTGTAAAAATAAAGAACAAATGATAAATACCAATGTGAACATTAGCTCAAACAAAGGATTTAAAGGTGGGCTTTTTCTAAAGAAATGTTTACATTCATAGTTTCTCATCAAAATACATTGTGTGTATCCTGGAGGTCTAATAAACAAGTTGCAGGCATTTTCTTCTTCATAAGACATATACAATCTTGGAGGAATTTGAAACCTAATCCCAATCCCAGCCCACCTTCCACACAGACACCCATGCGATTACCAGCACTAGCCGTGCCGTAGACATGCTGGGTGCTGTAAATCCTCCATACCGCCGTAAAACACAACTCTTATTCTTCTGATGTTTATTTTTGGCAGTTGGCAAACCTCCAAGTCCTGGTGCGTGAGTGTCATCAACGCCCCAGCAAGGGTTAAGGACGCTCTTTCACATTCATTAGTCGCAAACTGATGGTTCACCAAAAACATGAGCATGTCCACATTCTTGCACAACACTGCCTGTGCACACATTGGGTGTACGCATTAGAAGAGAGGGGCCCGCTCTTAACATTGCTCTGTAGTCTTACTAGTGGTTAATAACTTATTAGCGTCCCTTGAATTAAAAAAAACACTAAAACAAATGAGTGTAATAAATTATTTTGTTGTCATATGATAGTGTATCTGTCAATCACATGTTCTAGTCTGCACACTGAATCTGCGATTTGAGCTTTTTTTTATTAAATAATCTTACCTGGTATCTATTTACAGGCTAGATGATATATACATGTTTTACCCAAATTAGCACACCACAAAATCAAAAAAATGTATTACTTTTCTTGTCCAAATTTAACTGCACACAAGCCCAATCTAATGCTATACAGTAAGGTGAACAAGCATTTAAAGTTCAGAAGTAACAACAGCCAATTGTGGACTGTCATTTTCTGAAACCAAAGCTAAAATAGCCGAAGCAGAAATGGTTGAAAAAATTTCTGCTTAGTAACAGTTGATTTCTCTAAAACATTGTGATGCATCATGAAAGATAAGAAGGAAACAAAAGCATCAGCAAACAAGATAAAAATAGGTGAGTCTTTACCCAAAAGGAGTGCTTTGTGGACTACCAAAAACAGGATCTCCTAAATCAACTCAAATACAATCCCACTGGACGGAGCTATTGGTACACACATACGCACAATCCCTGTACAACACAAACAGAGCCACTGATGATCTGCTGTCAAATATGAGCAAAACAATCCATAGACAAATATTTGTTGTGACAGGGGACACAAACCAAATGCTAATTTGCAGACACCACAGAGGATTAAATCTGTGAACAACAGCGAGATTGACTGGAAGGTTAGTTGAGAAAAATCACTGTAAAACCTATTCAAAGAAACAAACAAATGAGAACAAAACAGAATGAAGAGCAAGCATGGGAAAACAAATAACAGCAGCGGAGGATGAAATCTTCTAAACTTAGCATGAAATGTGTGTCTGTGGACGTGTGACGTGACGTCTGGGTGAAGAGTGCATCGAAAAGACTTCATATACAATTGGTATAAATTTGGCAACGCGCTGAGTTTGACTTCAGTGAAACACACATATGCACACACACAAACAATACATTCATTTCCTGTCATCAAACCCCAGCAAACAACTTGTTGCAGACGTGCAACCCAGTAAAATGTCCCGACTGTTGGGTTTTCCTCGTTGCTCAATAACCTCACACAGGCATTTGGTTGTCATAAGGACACACACACACACACACACACACTAACTCCTGCTGTATCACACTCAGAATAGCCATTTCATTATTCACGAGTTGAGCGCTGACGGGAATGAAATAAGAAGCTGCTGAAGTGTGTCCATAAATGTGCGCACATGTGAGTCACTTCAAGGACATTAAACTCAGATGTGACTTTAGAGTCCTTCAGGATTTCTTCTTAGTGTGGCTCTACATGTCCACGCTGTATTAGAGCTGGTTTAGAATTCATATCTTTTCACTGTGGAGTCCACTAAATAGTGTTTTCCATTTTGTCACTATTATCAAAATGCCTAGTGACAGTTATTATACAATACACTGTGGACACAAGCTACAGTTACCCACAATGCAACATAAAAACTAGCTTAAAATCAATAAACAATAACTAGCCCTTCTACCGTCATGCATTGTGCAAACGGGATGAAAGTAAATTTGCTGTAGACAGCTGCTACATCAGAGGAATGAACCCTGGATAGTGAGTGGTGACTCGGCCTGTGACATTATGGGGTAAGCAAAAATAAATTAAAAAAAATGGCATGTTTGTGTGAGTGCCCATTTTCATTTAACATGTTTTTTTTGGCCCATTTTAGTGGTTTGCTAATGGCTAGCATTTACCCGCTACATGCACGTTCTGTTAATGTGTGTACTTAGTATGTGTTTCAAATGAAGCCTGTATAAACATGATGCTGTATCCCACCATCTGTGTTTCAGATCCTGTCGGAGCAGGTTTACTGTTGGTACATTTCTCATACACTTAATATAAGCTTTTTTTTTTTTTTGGTCTTTAGAGATATTTTTGCTGAAATTATGCATTCGTGTTTTGTTTTGTCAGCTTGTGAGTCATTATGTTGTTGTCCACGCATTGGTTGTTATTGGACAAAGGGTCAGTAGTGTTGAGGGTGAAGGTGAAAGATCCTGATGCACTAAGCTACAGAACTTTAGTGTCTCAACTTTCTCTATTAGACAAAGATGGTTCAAAGAAAGAAATACATATTCTGTACAATATAGATTGGCTTTAAATAAATAGCTATGTGTGCTCAGATTATTCCCTGCTAACGGTGCTTGAATCCTGTTCTCTGTCATTTTCCTTCCCTTAGAAAGAAAGCATCTCTCAAACTTGCTGTTCGGCCAGGTTTACTGCAGCTTACAACAAAGCACATGCAGTAGGTGTATGACCATGAATGAATACCACTAACGCAGTCAGTGCAAACTGTTGAGGTTTTATCAAATGCTGCTCAAATGTGCATTCAAAACACACAACTTGGAACAATTTAATTTGCAACTGAGAGGTGTCTGATAACGAGTATTCAAAACACTTTCCGGACTTTTCTTAATCTCTCGCTTGATAAATGAGCCGTGCTGCGAGGAAAGAGCACTTTCTGAGCACCCATAAACCCACTAAACTGATTACAAAGACTTATTGGTAAATAGCGGCATCGGGGGTGAAAAAAGTGAAGACATTACCGCACTCTGTTTCCAGGAAGCAGAGTGCGGTAATGTGACGCAACTGTTTCTCTTCCCGTCACTCGCTGATGAGAAATAAATGAATGAGATTAAGGTTTTAACGCCGCTGTGTGTGTGTTTGTGTGTGTGTGTATGTGTGAGTGAGTATGTGTGTGTGTGTGTGTGTGTGTGTGTAAAAGTGTGAGAGGAAAAAGACAGAGTGATATTATGATATGCCTGCAGGAGTTTCAGTTTGCTCTCTTTTCAAAGTGGCTTAAAGTGTGTATGGGCCTTCAGGGGTCATCTCGGGTTCGACTGCAGATACTGATAGACATTGCCTAATTTCTGACCTCTGAGATACACTGTAAAATATATGTTGGTGAACACACATACATTTTTTTGGTTTATCGGTCTAGGTTTTGATGTAATTTTTCAGTTTAGTAAGTGTAACACTGATACTGGATACTGTGAGTCTTGAGACTGCACTCAAGTCAGTTTTACATTACTTGAGTGCTGTGAGACTTGACCTGACACCATATAGACTTGGCACAAGGCTTGAAAACACAAACATTACCGTAAATATTTAATTATTAGGCCTATGCAATGAAAGAACATGGTGTCTCTAAAAGAACCGTGTTGCCGTGTCAGTTTTCAGAGGCCTGATTTGCATCTTGATTTCAAATGTGCATATAAAGAAAACCTGAGAACTGTCTTGCACTTCTTTCAGACTACTACAAGCTCTGCAGCATCTCCTCACATTAAGGAATATTTTGGAGCATATTTCAACTAAGAAATATTGAAAAAAGTTACTGCAGCATTAATTTGAGTTCTCAATCAGTCCATGTATGTTTTTTTTTTTTCCCTCCAAATTAACAACCAAGTCATCACTGTCTCCCTGCAGTGAAGTGTCTATGTGGTCAGCTGTACAGTAGCTGAGGAGGAGTTATCATTCTGACAAGATTCATCGGGTGTCCTGTTTCCAGATTGGTGAATACAAACACAGTAGACACTGTAACGCCCTGGGGATGCTTTGCTTCTTTGAGATCTGGACACCATGAACAGATGAACCAGCTCAATTTTACTTTATCACAGATACATAGTTTTGGCATGTGATTTTGTTTCTCAACAGTTGGTTGGTGGCTTGAAAGAACGCTTCTGATTTCTTATATTAAAGGATAAAAGAAACTAATTCCTATATAGGACGAATAAAGTGAAATAGCTACTATGAAACTGGGTGTGTGGCTGTGTCCAACACACAGAACAAACAAGAAAGCTCCTCTGCCTGTTGAGGTAAAGTTTACTGTTATTGATCCACAATCCTGTTGAACCATTTTACAACATGGCACTTTAATAACCTTAAGACACCTTTGACTGTAAACTGATTCTTTATTGTGTAACAAATAAAGCCAAGTTCAAGAGAGAAAGAAGGGGGGGGGGGGCAGGGAGAGGAGAATAGAAGATGTACAGAGAAAACAAGCATCCGATTTAACCCACGAGCACAGACATGCAAACGCCTCTTAATTGATATTTTGTAATTTGTATTGAGAACACAGACAGACAATCCACCATCAGTGTTGAGGAACATACACACAAAGTAATGCTCTGCACACATCCATACACACGTCCTTGTTTTATTACGTTCATGGGGACCCAGGGACAGTGACATAACCTCAACCATCACAACTGAATGCCTAACCATAACCTACCTATCACAAACCATAACACCAGGCCTTAACCCTCCAACAGCCATTTTAACTTGTGGTCCCCACAAACATGTCTGACATCACAAGTACAGTGGGCTCCAAGCTTTGGGACCCCAGGAATATAGTAAAACAAGTCCCCACACTCACACACAGCTCTGTGACAACTGTGTTTTTTTTTCCTCGGGAGAGAAGCTGATAAAAACATAAAAGCAGAGAAATCCATATTGGCTTCTCAAAGTGTCTCTGTTCTCCCCTGGGTGAGTAAACATTAGCATTCCAGTGATTCTCTGTAATATCCTAATCTGCTGTGTGTCAGTCTGCAGTTTTCTTCTGCTACAAATGGGCTCTCATTTACTCTTGTGGACATAACCTCTTGTTTCACTGCTGGTTGAGAATATATTTTACAGGAGACAGATAATTATCCAGAACAATAACTTTAGGTCATGTTGACAAGAAAGTGAAACTTTCTGGCGTACTTCTTCACATAACCTGCGGAGGATGGAAACACTCCAGGCTCTCCAGCTGTAAGTTCATAGGTTCATGAGCTCAACGGTGAAAATGTTGAAAAATTCTGATTTCCAAATGTTAAGAGGGGCCTTTAATTCCTGGATCCACACCAAACAAGTCAGTTGTTTCTTGACCTAACTGGCCTAACTTTTCACCAAACTAAATTCTGTTAATATGTTTCAAGAGACCCAGCGAACACAACCTCCTCAGCTCAGAGACTGACAGTGATGAAGTCACAGTCTGGATATTAGCTGGGGTTGTGATGGGATTGTAGTGAAGATGAGTGAATAAAACAACAGTGCACAGGAATAAACTGATCTGTGGAGGAAGGTTGGCAGCACCAGCAGCAACGTGTTTCGTACAGGGCCGTCACCTCAGATTCTTCCAGGTTTTGAGCTATAGTCTTTGTGCATTAAATTCTTGTTACAGTTTTGGCAGTATATGATTATTGTAGAAATACTCAACCTTTACTGAGGAGTTAAAAGAGTAAAAATAATTATTTATTTCAATCCTTTTCTTGCCTCCTGTTTCAGTGATAGTGTGTCATTTCATTTAGCTTCACTTTTAAGTGATCCAGCCGCCTACTGGCGAGGAATAAGCCTTTGGATCTGAGGGTTGTGGGTTGGAGTCCCACTTGGGATGTATTAAACAGTTTTCATCAGTAGTCTGGTCGTGTTTGCAGCTTGTTCACAACAGCTTAGAGCTGTTTTTAACCACGTTTTTCATGTTTTTGTTTCACTGCAACAGGCATATACAATAAACATGAAACTAAAAAACAAACAGCATTGAAGATGAGATTAAGGTGAAGTGCCTCAGCACAAAATGATGGAAGAAATACTTAGATGAAAACTTTTAGTCAGTTTTTAGTTTCACTTAGAGAAGTTCTCTCTTTTTCAGGACCAGCCTGCGTCACAGTCATAGAGCACACACATTCACACCTGTAAGTCATATCGAGTCATCATCATAAACTTTGCTTTGTTAGTGATTGGTGAAGATTGGGATGAACTCCCGTTGGAAACCTCATGTTAAGAGCAACATTGTAACATCATATATATGATGGAAAATAAGGAAAAGCATAATAGATCCCCTTTAATTAATAATATATATCATAATATAATATCAAATATAAAGAGTTTGTTCGTATTTTCTTGTGGACTTTCTTTCTTTTGAAGACTGCCTGGTTTCACATAAGAAGAAAACACTTAGTTTTACAGGGCAGGAAAAGGCAATTATACCTTCCTTTCTGTGAGCTCTACAGATTAGGGAGCAGGAGCTAATCAACACCTGATGTGGAAAAATTCAGTCTACCATATGTCTCACTTATTGGGCGGCTTTAACATTTGGCATAATTATGTTAGTATGTAGCTCTTTATGTACACGTGTTTCATTTGTCTAGCCTATAACAAAAAAACTGATAATGGTATGTAGTGAAAATGTATTCTAACAATATATCTACCATTTTCACGTTGTACCTTACTTTGATTCACATGCTTATAATGATTGGTGAATGTGGCAATACAAAAAAAAGATGGTATAATGAAATGCAGTGAAAGTTCTACACGTTCACGTCACATAAGGACTTTTGAAACAACAGGAATTTTTCCTGAAACTCAGAAACTGCCACAAAGCGTTTATCAAGGCGATCAACTATCAAACTGTTCGATAAAAAAACCAACGGCAATCACACTTATATGCAGGTCTCTACCATCAGGGTTCTGCTGAAAGGTTTAAAAGGCTTAACCACGTCCCTACACATCCTCACACTGAGCTAATAACTAATTACAAAAGAGGTTTGCAGATCTGAGACAACAGACTAATGTGAAAGCTGATCCATCCTTTTGGCAACTGTTGCTGCAACTTTCAACAATTAGTTAATGTAATGGCTTTCTTTTCTTCTGCTCAGCAGTTTAGACATTTTCTAGTCAAAGATTAATCAGGTGTTGTACCTGACCTATGCATTCAGTCAGTCAGCACTTCTGAAACGCCATTTTAAGGCAATGGTAATCCATGTTGTCTTTGATGGCTTAGTCTGATTAAGATTTTAACAGCAGTTGCTTCAGACAGCTGCATAAAGTGGCTGTTTCCATTCTTACAGAGAAATGGATGAAGGCAAGCTAAATGCTTCTATATGCCACAACCTGCCTCAGCTTCCCTCCAGCATTCAACATCAAACCTTTTTGTCCTGATAATATTATGGTATATCCTTGTGTTTATCTTTCTGTGGAATTTACTGTCACACTATGATTTAAGCTCTTTAGTTTATAGTAGTTTAAACACAGTAAAGAAAGATCCCCCTGTAAGAGGACCAAAACAATCAAGAGACTTAATGAAGTGTCTTATCAACTGAACATCTTGAGCAGGCATCATTAAACTGTTTTACTAACTTTAGACGCAAAAACTACTTAGTTCGGTTTAGGAAAAAATTGTGGTTTGAGTCAAAATAAGTACTTCCGTTAGGTTAGATGACCTTTGTTGTCATGGTAACAATAATAGACACACAGTTAAGGTTGTGGAACAGTGATTGATAATGGAGGGAGGACTGTACCTTGATTTTTTCCCACTACAGCTATCAGCTGGATATATCTATATATATATATATATATATATATATATATATATATGATCACAATAACATAACCTGAGTTTGGGGTTTCCTTGGGGGGCAGCGCGGTGGTGCAGTGGGTAACACTGTTGCCTCACAGGAAGAATGATCTAGGTTGGAAACAGGGCCTTTCTGTGTGGAGTTTGTATGTTCTCCCTGTGCCTGAGTGGGTTTCCTGCAGGTACTCCGCTTCCTTCTCACAGTCCAAAGACATGCAGGTTAATTGGTGACTCTAAATTGCTCACAGTGTGAATGAGAGTGTTTGTGTCTGTATGTCAGCCCTGTGGTACGGTGATGTCTCCAGGGTGTACCCCACCCTCGTCCAATGTCAGCTGGGTTTGGCTCCAGCCCCTCCGCAACCCCTGTAAGTGTTACTGTACGCAGTGGATGGATGGTTTACTTGGGCTCACCGTTACTCACATTACTGATTTCATCACATGATGACTGGAATATTAGTGTGCATGTAAATTTAAGCCATTTTTGGCTGCACTGTTGCATCTTTTCTTCATTATTCTGCTGCTTTGGTCCTGTTTTCATGTTGGATATTGTGTTAAACAAACTCCTTTTTATGCAGCGGAAAACATAAATTCACCTGGTGACTGGAAGAGAATAAAGGGTATAGCCGAACTGCAATTGTGTGACGGTAATCAGCAGTTTAAGGAGGCGAAATGGACATTTATTTACAAGAAAATGTCATGGATTATTACCATAACATTGTTTCAGAGCAGACATTGATACTGATAACCTATAAACTAGACAGCTCTGCCATTATAAAAACAGGACCTTCTTGCATGATCTCTGTCTTTCTCTCACAGAGTATAAACAATCGAGCCCATAATATCAGCTGGGTGATGCAATCACTACAGCGATGTGATCCACTTTGTTTCCGCAAGTAACTCGCTTAGAGACACATTACACTGGATGGATGAATGGGCGGATAGAGGGATGAATGGATTGAAAAGAAGATGCAGGGTGAAAAAAAGGGATAGATGGTTTTATGAGAGGGAGGGAGAGCAAACAGAGCAGTGCAGGTGAAATGAGGGGAAGTGGTTGAGGGACAGAAAAGGAGAGGCAAAGGTGAGAGGAAAGGAAGGAGGTGTAAAGAGGAGATGAAGCGAGAGGGAAGGTGGAGGATAGAAAGAGATCATTTGTAGAAAGTTGAGGTAAGATGAATTAGAGATGAAAGAGAGGTCAGAGAGGAGAGGTGTTTGAGCAAAAAGAGTGAGAGCAGGTGAGGTGAGAAGAGGAATGAACAAGTGACTTAGGGAGAACATGACAGAGATAGAAGAAGAGTGATATTAGATAAACTAATTACAACAGACCCTCCTTTTCCTGCACTCTCACTGCCTCCGTTTATATCCATCCATCTCTTCTGCCGGTCATCGCCTCATTCTCTCCGACTTTCCCGGAATAAAAGCGTGATGTTTGCTTCCCGCAGGCTCTTTAAAGTGAAATCTGATACGTGTACATCCAATCGGAAAGCTTTTAACTAGCAGAGCTATGGGTTGCCAGGTGGGTAAAGTATTTAGCAGCCGGGACACTCACAGTGTGTGTGTGTGTGTGTGTGTGTGTGTGTGTGTGTGTGTGTGTGTGTGTGTGTGTGTGTGTTGTAGAGTGTGTGAGTGTGCACATATGTCAGTGACGGAGGAGTAAAGCATTTAGTGGTCAAGGCACTCACTGGAACTCTCGAGTCTGTGTGTGTCTCTTTGTGTGTTTTAGTGTGTGTGTCTGCCTGAGTAAAGCCAAGTGTTTATGCATGTGTGCATCTTTAGGAAGCTTCTCACACCAATAAACTGTCTGTGTCTGTGCGTGTATATATATATATATATATATATATATAAAATATATTATTAACTTAATTATGATTAATTATAAACATTTTTGCACATTCACACCTTTGACACATTTTCACTTTTCATTTGGTTTAGACAGTTTGCATAAATGAGTTAGAGTTTGAGTTAGAAGACAGAAAAACAAACACGTTTTCAAATTATACAGTAAAATGTAATAAAGCAAAAATATATGTGCACTATATGAGAAACTTCTCACTCTGATGCTTGGGGCTGGATGCATAAAACTCTGCAGAATGAAAAGTACTCACAGGAATATCTTTATGAAGCTGTGTGTGTGCGCATTGTTTCGTTTTAGGCCAAATCACAGCCGTGCAGTAAATTACATAAGAGGTTAAAGCACTAACATTCAATTGAGAACACTTATGAAGTATTATAATGCACCTGTGAGTCCCCTATTTTAAATTCTATTAGCATACGAATAACATTGCGTATTTGATTCTCACTATGGCTGCATGTTGGTGATTCTGTCCTGGATCTGAACCTAATTTTGTAGTATCACCAACCCCCCCCCCCGCTCTTCTCTCGCTTCCTTAATAAATTCTAGATTATATGTGGGAAATAGGGTGTGTATAGTTTGGTCTATATGACTGTTAATCTTTCAAGACTCATGTTGGTGTTTTTGTGTATATGTGCAGCATATCGTATAGTGCGTCATTGTATGTGTGGATTTCTCCATACTTGTGTTGCTCTGATGTACAGCAGTTTGTTCATGGGTCCTTACTGTTCGTACTTGTGTGCACACACAAGAAATCCCTCATTTCAGGAAACCTTAGGTGTATGTGTGTGTGTGTGTGTGTGTGTGTGTGTGTGTGTGTGTGTGTGTGTGTGTGTGTCACTGTCTGCCAGCAGGACTACTTAGCAGAAACCTCTCATAGATTTCAGGCCCATGAATTATTCACAAAGGAAAAAGTCTATCCTTCTGTTTCCTTTCTTTAACCCTCACCACTGACAGACATACACATATACACACACACACACACACACACACACACACACACACACCACCTTCCATGTATAATTACATAAGGGTGACTGGGATTGCACTTCACACACCGGTGGCAAAAAAAAAAAAAAAACTCCCACAGTCATCTCCGTCTTTCTCAGACAAAATAGATGCACTCCATTTTCAATAATCAAGGTGCACGGTGTAATAATTTCATGCCCGCTCCTGTCGACCTGACACAGAATTATTTATTGGAACACGTTCACTGGTGAAGCGTGAATCACCAAAAACAAACAATTTGTTTTTTTCTCCTCTGGTCTCTCTCTTTCTCTGAATATTAAAATAAAGGCAGATATGGCAGCTAAAAGGGGAATTTTATTAACATAATTAACAGCGGAAACGAGAAGGAGAGTTTTTTTCATTAGGTTGTGTGTATAATCCACAGTATTTTAAAGCAAGGTTAAGTGGGGATGTGTTTAATTGCCTGCTTAGAGGGTTTTTTGTAAATTAATTGCCGAGGGACTTTATGCTGGAGCTGTAATAGAAGAAAGGTGCTGGAATGATGTCATCTGTGCAGATACTGGCAGACATCTTCATATCCAGCGGCGGTATCGTAAAGCTACGTTAGGCTTGTGTATATTTTACAGATTACTGAGAGAGGCAGAGAAGAAGAGAAAAAGAAGGACAAGGATGGATCGAGAACAGAAGAGATTTAAAAATGGAGTTAAGGGGAAAACGAGACAGATGAAAGAGAGAGATGCTGGATCAGAAAACACTTGCATGATTTTGGAGATTCTTTGGTTTTTCAAAGTGTAAGTTACTTCCTTATTATCACCATTTTAGTGTAAATCAATTAAATACCATGTGTAATAGAAGGGGTGGGATTAGTTAATGATGAATGATGGCTTCATTAGGTAGATGTTCAGACTTTACCATGAAGGGTCATCAGTAAAGTCTCAAAGTTTTTCAAGAAATCACACTTTTCTTAGAAGTTCAAATGTCGTTTCATTGCGTCTTTAACACTTTCTGATCCACACTCATGAACAAACAAACATACACATCAAACATAAAAACATCCAGGCCGATAGAGGCTCGTAGAAAGAAAGACTCTAATGAGCAGTGCTCTAAACTGAATGCCAAAGTCAGCATGCTAACATGCTCACAATGACTATGCTAGCAAGCTGATGTTTATGTTTACCACCTTTTTACCATCTTAGGTTAGCGCGTTAGCATGCCAGCATTAGATGGAAAGTCAGGGGAGGGGAGACGTCAGCGGAGACATAAAGGAGAATTGGCTCAAGGAAACAGAGAAAACAACATAAAGAGTAGATTTATGGTCTCAGACTATGCTGCTTCTTGACTTAAAAGTTATGATCTAGTGTATTTTACCTTTTTTCCATGTATTGGTTGTGTTTTGATTGATAAACTGTGCATGTCTCTATATGTTTTCTGTGTTTGTGTACATCTTTTTTTCTCCATCTATGAGCTAGAGGGGTCAGACATCTTTATTAAATTATGTGTGTGTGTGTGTGTGTGTGTGTGTTTGTGTTGTACTTGAGTGTGGCTGGCGGTAAGGGAGCAGGTGGGTCAGCCATGTCAGACCAACAGATAGAAAATCAATAACGTGAAGAAGCTGCCTGCGACAGCCACAAACATATTTACCAGCCCACACATCAACCTTCATACACAGATCATACAAAAGCAATGCCGACATGTTCCAGCTATTTTAAGTAGCGGCTTGTCTCATGTCCTTCTACTCTGTGAACCCTTGTCAGTGGTGTGTCGGTTGATAAATGTCACTTGTGTAAATGGATTCTCACTGTAAACAGGGACAAACACAGTAACAAAGATATGGAGATAGATGGTGCAAGTGGTTTCGCTGTGTTCTCTGTCTCAGCTCCCAGGAGGCATCAGTCAGCTTTAAAAATCATTACTTCTCATGAAACAGATTGAGAATAATAAGAACAATAAAACACAATAAATAATAAAACAACAGGTCATTGAGCAGTTCAGCAGTTTCACTGTTACAACTAATGTGCTTTATTTTCAGATTACTGTACGGCTCTGACAGTGGTCACAACTATTCTATCTATTGTGGATAAACACTGATAGCTGGAGGGCTGCTTGTCTCAAGGATACTAGAGGTGATATTTACTCTGTGCATAACAAAGATAAAGTTTTCCATTCAGAAAGTGAGCTTCAAGTTTCAAAAATGGCATTGAAATCTTTTCACATGTTCTCGTCCTTGTTGACTCACTCTCTGGTGAGAGATTTACTGACCTAAACCAGAATGTAAGTAAACAATTCTTCTTTATTTGAGTCTGTATTCTTACAAGACTGGAGCTGCAAACAATGAAGATCTCAATAATAGATTAAGTATTTTAATTATCATTTGGTCTATTCAGAGAATTGTGAAAAATGTCCCATAGTCCAAGGGGAAAGCTGTTAAAGTGTTGAATTACAGTGGCCAAAAAGCAGTAAATCGTCATGCTGAGGAGCAAACATTTATTCTTGAAAGTCTGTGTGATAAATGACTTGGACAACTGATTGATTCAGTCACTAAATTACTGCTGAATCATTTTTCTATTTATTTCCACACTAGTTAGGTAAAAAATTAAACATCAATTTGTGTTCACACCTGGAATTTGTATTCTCTGTCTCTCCATTCACAAAGCCTTGACCTCTATAAAGCTTTGACATTTTAGTCAAATAACATGGGCTGCGATTTCCTGTTTCAACACTGTGACACCCCAATCAATGTGGGTTAAAGATACAATACGTGATTTATTCACTTATTCCACATGAATGCGAGATACATTCTCTGAGGTAGAAGAGGATGCCGAGTTGGAAGGAGTGGGCTTGCAGATAGACTTGTATACTGTGACTGCAACCAGTGCAACACAGCCTCCCCCGACCCAGCAAAACAGAAAAAAAATAAACAACAAAAAGGTCAAACATAAAGGTAAATATTTAAATACCTGATATACATTCGTGTTTCTTATGAAAAAATTAAGTTGCATGCAGGAAAGTGACACACTTTCAGTCCAAAGTGATGATTAAAGTCCATGTCTTTATCTTGGCCACTTAGAAATTGAACTCATCCATCAAAATTCAACACGCACACACTGCTGTTAGCCATCATAAGAAATGTTAGCAAAGTTTTAGTCTGTTTCCACAACTAATTTCCATTAAATCAACAAATGAATGCACAAAAACACAGGATTATTGTTATTATCAAGAGATGTGTGTATTTGGCAGAATATGATTGGTCTGGGGTTTTTCCTTTTTAAAATCACCACACACAGCAGATTTGCTTGGCCTAAATAACTTAACAAATCTTTGCAGTTATTAAAAATCTCTAGACATCATCAGCTAGTCCCTCGAAAACTGAGCTCAAGACACCGATTTTGATGGTCAGAAAGGAAGCCCTCAGTTTAATAATTAGCTTTGAGAGCAAAGCTGGTCCTGTTGCTAACAGCGTCCCGAAGGGAACGCCATGCTAAAAGTATAGACTGAGGCTTTCATGCTTGGTCCAGCAGCTAAAAGCTCTGAATGAAATCATCTCCCCCTCCAGATTATGACATTCATTACTTCTGAAAAGAGCTCAGCATGAAAAGAGAAGGATCGGGGGAGAAAGAATGAAAGGCGAGGAAGCAGTTATATTCAGCCAAAAAATGTATTCATCTGAGAACGTGGCACGCTTATGCCGGGAAGTGTTTGGACAGAATGACATTTTAAATTTACGTGTTTATTTATGTGTGTGATAAAGGAAGAAGGAGAGCGAAAGACAGACAGACAAAAGAAGGGAGAAGATGCAGGAAGACTAAAGCGACACACATGAAGTCAGAGAGAAAGACGGAGAGTAAGATCATCGGTGGGTGGAACGGATTCACTTTCAATGAGACATTATTGTTCTTTCTTTACAATATGTCTCCTCATTTAGGTCACCAAATCTCTTATTGTCCAGCCTTGTTTCTCCCCAGTGCTGCCTCTCCGGGTTTTCCTCCTAATTTCTGTCATTTGTCTGTTTCTCACCATTCTTATTACAGTAAAACAATTTCCTTACGGCATCTTTCCTCTCTCTCTCTCTCTCTCTCTCTCTTCTCTCTCTCTGAAGACCAGAGAACATAATCCGATCCCTTCCTATTTCAGAGCTTATGGAATATGAAAGCGCGCTCTCCATTTCATTACCAAGGAGGACTACAGTTTGGAATGACCCATAGGGAAAGAAAGCTTTTCTTTATTCATTTGGAAATTCTAATACGGATGTGACCAAATTCATTCCAGTGTTTTTCTGACAGCTGTCAAATCAATATTCATGAGGATGTTTTCACGCTCACCAGAGAAGCATCTCTGTTCTGCAACAGTATCAGTTTCCTATGGGTGATCGAGGCTTTACATGTTGTTTGTTAGACTGAAAGAACCAACCCACCAAACCGAGCTGATGGACACAACATATGATCATGTCATTAAGATGCCCATGTAGACTTCCAGCACATACAGAGCAGCATGTGTATTCATGAGAGGTCAAGTTTCGGCCATGTGACAAGTTTAAACCCAATATGATTGATTTGATCTGATTTGCTCTCCAGTTGTTGGCTCTTTTGCTGAAAGTATCTGGGTAATTAGCAGCTAGATTTTTCTTAGCTAAGCTAACTTTGATGAACCCAACAAACATTAACAAGAGGTGGTTTGTTGAAAAGAGCCGACCCCTGTCCTCAGAACAGGGTTAATGAGATTTCAGACCCAACAAAACAGTAAATGTGCCGTAAAATCACAACAATGACATGTAAGATTAGTTAGATGTCCATGTTTTTTTTTGATTATGAAGCAGGTGTAGGCTTCATATTAATACTGTGAAAGTATCAAAGCCGAGGCTTTGAGCCTCTCTTCTGTTTGGCTCACCGACTTCTTGTTGCCAGAGCCCCAGAGAGAAGCCTGAGAGAAGAGATGTAAAACTACATTGAGATGGTTCTTGGTTCTTAAAACCACAAATATATCTATGGATCAACACTTCAAATAAAACACAGGAAAAGTGTAAAATATGAGACCTTTAAACCACAGAAGAGAAAGCTCTAGTTAATTAAATGTAGGTGTGTTGTGAAGAAATTCTCCTGCTTAGAAAATGTGCTTTGACCAACACAGACCATTAAACTGTCTACAGTCTAAACAGTTTTGAGCATTGCACCTACTATACCTTGAATGTTTTGATTATCAGAGCTTTACAATACAAATAATCCAATTAAATGACACTTTGAGGTGACTTGCAAGAAGTGAATGTTCACCTTGTCAGTACTCGAGAAAACGTATAATTTCCCATTACAACAAGCCTATGTATTAGATTGCACATGAACTGCATTGCAATCCAAACGCGCTATAAGCATGCTCAGTAATTATCTTAAAAACACAACCATCAGAGCGGCAGAGGCCTGTCACCGTGGCTGAACATTTTAAAACACGAACAAAAGAATCTTGTCACTTACGGCTGATTACATGGTTTCGGTGTTACAGCGTTGATATTTCTGAGGCACTCATTTTTTCTCCGCCCCTCCTTCTCTGAGAGCTTTTCTGCCATAGTGATGTGCACTATTTATTCTATTTAAACCCAGCCCAATGATGACTGACTGACTATCTCCATGTAATACACACACGGGTCCCGCTGGGATTTCAGAGATAGGCGTTCTACATAGGAAACCATTTTCCTGCAGTTAAGGGGTCAGCTTTGAAAATGTTTAAAAGGATAATGCCTGGTTTTGAGCAAATGTGTGTGTTTCGGTGTATATTTCAGAGTGTGTTGGACCATGTCTGTGTGTTTATCTGTGTGTATTTGTGAGTGTGTGTGTTTGTGAGTGTGTGTGCATTATTGATCTGTTCAGGGCTTCTCCCCTGGATGGCTGATTTTCTGGGCAGAGAGACAGAGCCCCCCTGCAGAGCTAAATCTTATGTTTCTGAAACCTTAACACTGTTTCAAGCCATTATCTTTCCCTTCTTTCTCTCCTTTTAGCCGTCCCACCCTCTACAGCACCCCCACCCCC
>NW_019525489.1:622135-680679 GCF_002814215.2 Seriola lalandi dorsalis | reverse complement strand
CCCTCTTCCTGTCCGTCTTTCCTTTCGTACCAGAGTTCTTTACAGCTTTTACCCTCTCGTTTGTCTCCTTTTTAATCCCCCTCTCCCCCCTTTTTCCGTTTTCTTTTCCCTCCATTTGCAGCACATCTCTGGCTATGTTTTCTTTCCCCTCTCTTCTCTCTCTCCTCCCTCTCTCTCCTCACGGCCTCTTGCAAATGTCGGATCAGACAGAACAACATGACTCACAGAGAAGGGCTGGATTCCCTTTGGTTCTCCATTGGATATCAAACAGGACTATGTGCTGCGTGCAGAACCTTAAACCATCGTTGGAAACATGAAACACTGACAAAGACTAAACTGTGTATAAGAGGTCAGATCCACAAGAGGACTGGCAAGGATTCTTTTGAAATACAGTCTGTTTAAGATAAGTTAAAATGAAGTAGTGGATGACTGTGCCACCAAATCACTGACCCCAAGTATCTGACTTATTTACATTAGAGGTGATTGGGTGGTAACTGATTTGACTTAAGCCTTTGAAAGCTATAAGTCTCTAACTAAAATAAGAATTTCAAATTGATCTTTTTCACTGAAAATGTAGTTTTATTAAGTCTGAAGAAGGCATGACCAGTGTTACTGAAAATCCGTGGACAAAACAAGCAGGAGGTTCAGAAATGAAATCTGTTTAAAACATCTGGGAATGAATAAGCTTGATCTTTTTACACTAAAGGGGAATGACATGTTGAAAAATGAGTCCAGTTAATAGGGACGGGGGGAGGGAGGGGGTCAAGTATGATTTAAAGTGGTAGAGAATGTCTGGACGGACTAAAGGATCAAGGATCACTGGATCTAAGCTCCCAGAAACTTTATTGGACTGAAAATCTTTATCACGCAAAAAGCCCACATGATGATAAAAGTAAAAAAACAACTGACTAAATAAAAGTAGTTCTTTTTCTTACAGTAGCACTGCTGGTGCTGATGAATTAATGTGTCTTCCATTAGAAATCACAGTTCTATTCATCGAATGAATAGAATTTTTCATCAGACAGAACCCACAGAATGAAGACAGGGACAGCAGGATGACAAAAGAAATGATTCACCATACAGTGGGCAGACATTTCAAGAGTTAATAGAAATAGACTGATGGATGAGATGTAGATTAGCACAGGAAGCAGAGAATATGGCTGTAGGAGGCCGAGAACTAAAAACCAAAACTTGAATACCTCCATCTGTTTGAGCATTTCAGTGAAGCAGAGACCTTGTTACCCCTCATAAGAGAAAGCGGTTGGGACATCTGGGGTATACGGGTGCAGAAGAATGGGGGAGCACCCCGTGATAAACGGTGGAGAGCTGTAGAGAGAAGTATGTCATTGTAACGTTAGACTATTACACTAATCCTTCCCATTTAGACACACTTCAAAGAGACGATTCAAAACTGGAGAATGAGCCCAGAGGGGTGTTCGGGTGTCAGGGGCAGTGTTTTTCTGTGTGTGTGTCTGTGTGTGTGTGTGTGTGCATATGTTGATGAGAGGTGAGGACTCGACCCCTGAGGTTAATTCTGAAGCTTAACCATGGCGAAATTTGATCCACAACACACACCCACACACACATACCCACACACCCACACGTGGCGGGCGTAGAGGAAGCAGTGGGGTGTCCAGACGGTATTAGCAGTATTTTTAGCTTTCGTCGAGCGTGTTTCAAACAAAGGCTGCCTTTCACATGCCCAGTCTGGCCTCCCTACCTCCCATTTTCTCTCCTCCTCCCTCAGTCTCCTTTTCTTGTTTTCCTTTCTCTCTCTCTTTTCATTCCTCCCTCCCTCGGGACCCATTCATCCAACAGTACCTTAATAAAAAACCCACCTCTCCCCTGTCTTCCCCGCAACTTTCTCTCCTTCTTTCACTCCGGCTTCAACACGATCCAGCAGCTCTGGCTGAATAAACACTGGGCACACAGCTGGTGATCAAGTTTATATTCCCCCTTTCAAATCCCTCCGTCTCTTTTTCTTCTTCCTTTATTTCCAGCCTCCCCTCCCTCCATACTCTCTCTGCTGTAAGCCTTCAGATGCTTTGCAGTCACACTTCAACTACTGACCACAGTTGTTGCCAAACTGGAGATCCAGTGGAGAGCTGAGTTTTTAGTCGTGGGGACAACTTGGGATGGGAAGTTGGATTCATCCAGTTTCAGCCCTTTTAGCCCTCTGTGGCTGAAAGTTTCAAACCTGTTTCACCTCTGACCAAACAGCATCATTGATGGGTGTAACGGCACCTAGTAGTGATGTCACGGTATCCTAGACGACACCTGTACATCACTCCAGCAAGGTGAGAGGTTAGACCACTGGACCGGCAAGAATAAGGTTTCCAGAAGGTTTGAAATAGGAAAACACAACAACATAAAACTTTCTGAGGAAAGTGTCTCTTTATATGGATAATTGAGACTCGTGGTCTCGTCTAGACACTCTGCACATTATAGTAAAAGTGTGACATTTACTGATGCAATTGGACTATTGATTTTACTCTTGCACGGTTTCATTGGTGTGTCACAGTTTTATGTTATGGCTGACTAAAAGGTCCCACCATGCACTTTAAACCACTTAAGTTTAAATTATTACTGTTCTGTATTGAACAGGCCTGTGAGAGAAGTGTGTATAGAGTATGTTCACAAAAGAGCTGTGTTTGGTCGGCTGAGAAGACTCCAATGAGTCTAATAATCTAATTTCTGCTTCATCTGGCATCTCTGTCCAGCGTCTGTCCGACACCTCTCCTGCATTTGGCCTCACAAATAACTAACGGGACCCGTATACTAACAGCACATGCAGACACAAATGTATACGGTATGCAGGCATGTGCACATCCAAACACACAGACACAACAAGAGTCAGGCACATATAAAGACACAGATGTATCAGTGACAAACACAGCCACGCTCACTCAGACGCACTTTCAAGATAAGGCTGGAATCGGATAAAGCTGCCCATATCGCAACCCACCAAGTCCCAGCCAGGCTTAGCCGCCTGCATGGAGTGTGTGTGATTTCAAAGAGATCAAGTGTGTGTGTCCAGACTTACCCAAGTGTGTGTGCCTCCCTCCTTCTTACTCTGTTTCAAAGGGAGTAAGCTGAGAGGTGTCACATTATAAGAAAAGAGCTGAAATAAAACCCGAACCTGATCACTGGAACATAGTTCAACAGGCTTAGACTCTGTTTTGGATCACGCTTTCTTTGACGACCATATCTCTGCTGTATTACAAGGGCATTATTTATGAATGTATTTAGTCTTTATAAATCCTATTATAACACTACCTGGCATGGCCCCTTCTTAGGATATGTTTCAGTAATAATATCATGTTGGTCCCTTTGGCGAGGGAAGTGGAAAAGATTAGCTCTACAGTGCTTTCGGGACCCCTGCCCACACAACAGTCTGGTTGTTGAGGTGTTATTAAAGTACAAGAAGCAGGAGTCTCTGCCAGGTGATGTCTACTGGATGTACAGTATGTGTGAGATGCACTGAAGGCTGTGAACATACTCTGCAGCGCTCATTTAAAGCATGCAAACATGTCAGATTCTGAACTTCACGGTTGAATTTAGAGCTGTACTGAAGTTACACTTCATTTTGTTGCTGATAAATTACAATCTAATCATCTTGAAAATACTTGACAATAAAAATATGATAATTTACTTCAAAGCAAACAAAAAAAAAAGACAAAAAGGTGCATCTGCCTAAACACAAGTTTATTTTATTAAGACATATGTCACTAGCACGCAGACGACACAAACACACATTGATTATGAAATACTTAATCAAGAGTTCATATAACAGTGAGAGACAAAGATAATGTAATTTAAAAACACTAAAGACATTTCTCTTCTCTGCCTGGAAAAGTAATCATATGGAGTTTCCATTTATCTTCATTGGAGGACTTTTAATCAGCAGCATTCATTCACATGACTAACTAAGTCACTGAACGGACTTAAATCTGAGTCTGTGTTTGTTTAGTTATTTCCTTGGATAATCATGGATAATCTTTAATTATTATGATTGGGGCTCCATTGCCATTTCAAGCAAGATAATTTGTTTTTTTAATTTTTTGGGTGTCACTGTCTGGTCTGCCTCATTTTGGAACAACATTTCTCATTTAAACTGTAATTTAACCGAAATTGCATTTTCTCCATTAATGATTCATATTTGTGATAAGCTGTGCATTTTAAATGGATTTCTTTATATAAGTACTACTCCAACTTCTGTGACCTCAGTAATGGAGCCTTTAGGATAAAGAGGTTCACTGTGAGTTACATATTTTACTGTAATCTGCTGGAAAACTTCTACAAACTAAAGTTAAGGTACAAGTCTGAGTAGTTCTGCTTCTGTGTCACGACGTGCACTGGTCTGTCAAACAGGTGATTAAAGGGCAAGAGTGTCAAATTATAGCTATTAGGTTCTATTTTAATGAGCTGAGTCCAATGTCTGAAACATAACCTTCCCTGATGTACAGACAATGATCTGGATAGAAAATGTGCAGCTGCAGACAAACCAGCACTGCGGCTGACTTCATGGCTGTTTTTTTGGAGTCCCTGTTTCCTCAGCTGCATTTTGTCCATTTACCTGAAATCATTGTTTCAATATAAAAATAAAAACTCTTTACTGAACTGAATAATGATGGAACAAGGCGTCCATTTCATTCTAGTATGTGATACTAATGTACTGCAGCTGCCGCTTTTATTTTTGGACTGAATCACAAGCAAGAGCTGCTGATGCACGACGACAGATGAGGGTACGTGAGATGTTGTCATGACCGCCATTCACTAACATCCCAACATCATCGCTTTGCCAAAAGACATATTTATACCCTGTACGATCAGCGTATTATTCATGCTTTAGTCAGATCAACAAGTACTACATGCATTTCAAAGAACTGCAGATTAGCGGAACCCACTTGGATCCATTATTTCTTATTCTACCTCACACAGGCCTTAGTCTCTAATTGATTCAAAAGACTTGACTACTCTCTACCAGACAGAGCAGTGCACTGAAATTTTCATGTACTACACAGCCCCCATGTGCTCCCAAAGGGGGGCGAGCAGCAAAGGCAACCTCTGACATCACTGGTCTGCAGAGGCCCAGCGTCGTAGAGTCAGGCCGGGACAGAGAGCCTGGCAGTGGTACAGGGAGGCCCACGATATTCACTGTTGTTTCAACTACCACTCATGCAGAGAAAGCACTGGCGAAGCTGGAGGAGAAATGAGACAACTCCTAACTTCTCACCATCAGATTTTAGCCATTAGAGGATGAGCAGAAAGAGGCCTTTGATCCATCATGTAAAAATGCCAAGCACTGTGTTTCCAGCTTGAGCGAGGATTCGCAGCTGTTCTGTTTAATATTCATTCATAATGAAAATAAATGTTAGTTGTACCACTAGTGGGGACCTTGCAGTTGCACCATCACCACCACAGCTGCTTCAGAAGTATACCATCTCCAGGCAGATTAAGAGGTGTGTGTCTCTCAACAGTTAAGAGGCTCCTGTGGCAGGCTCCTGTGAGCTCGGCTCCTACCAGGACCATCATGGTGAAGAGGGAGTTAAGCCTGATTTACTGGGCGATCTACTTTCCAAGGCTCACCTCTGATCATGAGCTTTGGGCACTGACCAACCGAGAAAATGAGATCGTAGATACAAGTGGCTGAAATTAGTTTCCTTCACAGGATGGCTGGCTTATAGACAGGCCGAGGAGCCTGGACATACAGAGCAAGGCTGAGGTATAAGCACTGCCAGTTCGCTCTGAAAAGAGCTTCCTGAGGTGCTTTGGGAATTTGATTAAGATGCCTGTAGGAGGCTTCCTTTTGAAGGTATTCTGGGCACATCCAACTGGGAGGTGACAACGGGGCAGAACCAGAACATGCTAGAGGGTCTTTAAATCCCATCTGGCCCAGGAAAGCCTGGGGGTCCCCGAGGAAGAGCTGGAGGACGTGGCTAGAGAGAAGGATGTCTGGGCTAGCTTGTTTGTCGGCCTGTTGTCATTGCGATTCAGAAAAAGCAGTGCAAAATGGATTGATGGATTGCACATATATTGCTCTTGCACCACTGCATTTTAGATACGTGTGTGTGTTTGCATGAGTTTGCGCTTTATGTAATCTTTGTTGTATTAACACATGTGCTTTCCAGAATCTGACTTTTATTTAGAATTTAAGGTTTAAAATGGGTTGATGTTGCTCACTACAACATCGTAGCATTCATGTTAACAGACAGCATCCATGTTAACAGACAGCATCCATGTTAACAGACAGCATTCATGTTAACAGACAGCATTCATGTTAACAGACAGCATCCATGGGCGGGCAGATGTTTCCTGGAGTTGAATCTAGAGTTAATAAAGTGGGAGAATCCCCTGTTTACATGTGAAGTGATAATCATCTCATCATACAGAATTACTTCCTGTCACTGAGATGTAAGTGTACATCGGAGCCGAGCAAAGAGGCCTCATCACAAACAAAGCAACGAAGCATGAAAAACAACTAGACACTAACTCCCACCACCTTCTGTCTAAATCACACCCATTCATATCCCAGCATGCACCAGCCTACTCTCAGTCACACACACAGTCATATCCCAAATGTGCAAAACAACCATCATTTTATGGGCATCAGAAACAGCCTGTGGGGAAATATGTAGTTTAGTAAAAAAAAAAAAAAACGCAATAATCAAGTTGGGAAATAATTCAGGACACACGGGCGCAAGCACATAAAAACAGCGACGCACACACACACACAGAGTTCCACATAAATACACATGCACTCAAACGGATACACACTCTTTTCATAAATTTTTCTTATTGCTCCTCTGTCACTTTCAAACACACAAACACAGACACACGTGCACACACACACACACACACACACACATACAAACACACACTCTAAAGCTGTTTCCTTCAGTAAAGTTGAATTCACGCATATTGCTGTACACACACACACACACAGACATTAAGAGATGAAAAATACCCATTTATTCATTATCTAACTCCACCAAGATATTATTCTTTCATGTGAGCTGATTAAAATTACCCAGCACCAGGAAAATATAATAGAGCATTTGTTTTTCTTTCATAATGATTAGTTCAACTGTGCAATTAATGGGCACACAGTCGCTGTAGCCCAGGAATAAGTTTTGGTTAATTGAAGAAGAGGAAGAGGAGATGTGTCCTCAGGGTTCAGAGTCCAGCTCAGAAGAAGACTCCAAGTAGGAAGTAAAAGCAAACGGGTTTTCTAGCTTTATGTTCTGACCATGATTTCAGAAGTTACAGTTCAAACAAACTGCTTCAGAGAAAGTGAAGTAGAAAATAAGTGCTCCTTTCCGAGCTGAAGTACACCCACTGAAGACATCCTTACCTGAGGGTCATAATTAGAGGATCTAGCCAGGTAAAGTGTTGTCAAATGTTGACACTCAAATGACTTACTATCTTTTGTTTTCTTTTGTTTTTTAAATTGGCACTATTTGTTATAATGCTGTGCTCCCACTCGTTTTTGATTGCCTATTTTTCACATCCACCCACAGTATTTGTAGAGACAAATAAATAATATTTAAAAAGATAACATTTCAGCAGCCCCACAGGCAAAAATGTAAAATAACTTTTTATCATAAATTTAGTCTGATTCACACATCAACACACATCAGTCAGTTGACCGTGAATAGGTTAAAGATGTATAATTATAACATTTAAAATACTGATCATACTAAATCGAGTTTTAAAAGAAACTGTCTCTAAATTTAGCTGCTGCTGCTGTATATACATTTCCATGTATATGCATTATATATACTTTAAGATAAATGGCCAAGCCTTTCGCCTGTGATTACGTAACTACATCTCATAAACACTGATGCTGTGCATAATATGCAGATGGTGTCAGCTAATAGAGGGGCAGGATTGCCTTCAGAAGAAATCCAAGTCAGTGGGCTGACATTAAAAGCATGAAATTAATGCGATGAGTTATCAGCGAGGCAATTTAGAAAAAAAAAAAACATATTTTCTTTCACTTCTGATCAGGTATTTGACATGGTTCAGAAACAATTATAACCACCATAACACTTAATTTCTAGACAGCTAGGAATCCTCCTCATTGTTAATCACCCACATCAGAGCATTCACTGGAGCTATAAATTTCTTTAATTCGAAGACGCCGGCTATTATAAAGCTGTCTGACCCCCCTCCTTCATCACTCCTCCTGGCACTACACCACACACACTCCCTGCCTGAGCATTCTCCCTCTATGGCACCAAACCAGAGGAAACCAGGCCAAACTTCCCATTTCTCAGCACTGACCTAAAACATTAAGACAACAGAGCAAAGGGCAAATAAGAGGAGGTAGAATAAAGACTAAATAATGAGAGAAAAAGATACAAAGGAGAATAAACGAGTAGAAGGTGAAACAAAGAGCTTGAGGAAGAGAAAGGGATGAGTGAAAGAGCAAAAGTGAGAAGATGAAGAGATAGAATATAAAGAGACTGCAGAGGAAAATGTCTGGGCTAAAAGTGTTGTCTCATTCCGCCTAATGATTTCACATAAAGGTCAACATTTGAAGTGTTTCTCCCTAAAAATGTCAAACGCCCAACAACTGATGACTTTACCACCCCCTGAAAAGGCCCAGCAGCCGTGATGAAGAAACTTTTAGCAAATAGCTTATGACAGCAGTTTTCTCAAACTATGAATCAGGACCCGTGATGGGTTGAGGGTGAGTTTTTGAAGCATCTCCACGTAGCACAGCTCCCTCTGATGGGCCTCAGACACTGAAAACATAAAACAACCTTGTTCTAAGGTGAAAAGTTGAATAAAATAAACAAACACATTAGGCCGTCCCTCAAAAAACAAACAACCAACTCTGATACTTCTCTCTAAGTGTCTTGGGTACTTTCCTGCAGACAAGAACAAAAGCAAAAGTTGCTGTTATTCTGATTGGAGCACACTTGTTTTGAATTGTACAGTTGTGAGCAATGTTTCTTGATATTGATCAGCTCTGTCACTCATGTTAATGAGGCCTATGCATCAGCTAGCCCTGACTACATCATAAAATTTACCAGCCAATTACTCATGAACCTCAGGCAGTAAGTGGAAAATAAAAGGGTGAAATTACATATCAGATCTATCATTGTCAAATCTAGCTCTGAGAACAAAACCATAATAGAAGAGAAAACTTGTAACATCAAAAAACTCATAAGCCGCAGGATCAAACCCTGTTTAAATTACCTTCTGGTGAACTTCTTAAAGTGCAACACCAATATACTATCAATAAATGAATAGAGCTGAGGGCTGTGAAGTTTTAAATATTCCAGTCTTTCTACCTGATTGTCCCACAACAGTCACTGATAACAGAGTTTGTTGGAGGACAACTAAAGGGCACATGAGATTAATTAGATCCAGGCTAAATCTTTGCTTGAGACTTGCTAAACTGGGTTTGTTCACTTGTGTTTTTCTTTTTTGACCTTCAGTTTCTCCTATCTGTTTTACCTACAGGCCAGTGGTTTCACTCACCGCTAGCCACCTTTCCATCAATGACTTTGTGAGTGAGTTGCGAGATCTTGATGCATGGAATAAATGTTCAACCTTTCTATTGGTGCCCCTGAGCAAAGATATGTACATAATGTGGGTAGTATATTATCACTTCTCTTCTCACAAAGCCAGATGCAGACGGCATGTAAAGTGCACAGTTAGCTTCTATAAAATGCAGCTGAAATAAGAACAGTACTGTAAGGAGGTGAGCTACTTGGAAGACATGTGACATCCAGTCTCTGTCCACACTGTTGTTTGGATTATTATAAAGCACAAATTACCAAAATCAAAGGATGTGACAATGAGATATGTTTTTATCAAAGTTTGGTTAAATTTCTTACACACTAGATGCTATAGCTCTGCTCTCTAGCCAAGGATTTTACTGGCTCTTAATTAGGTGAAATTAATGTCCGTTGCTTCTTTATAGTGATTAAAAAGACAGATATTATTGGGGATTTTATTTATAAAATTTATATTTTCTGACTTATTTACCTAAATGAATGGGTTTTGTATTCATGGACTGTGAGAGCAGAAGTTTCAGGTTTCATGTGCTTATGTTGGACATACTGGCTGACAGTTGGAAATCACAGTCTACACATGTCTGTGTTAGTGTGGGTGTGTATGACAAGGTGTGTGTGTGAACATGTGTATAATTATGCATGTGATTTCTAACGTGTGGTTCTGCATGACGAGGAGCCAGGTGGTTGTGAAGCATGTGTGTGATTGTGTGTTTATATGTGTGTGTAGACGTGGGTGATAGGACAGATTTGAATGTGTGAGCGTGTGATGCAAAGAGATGAGGCGTTTGACAGTGTCGAGCCGTGTGTGTTGTCGTGACAGGGACAGTTTTGAACACTGTGTCCCTCTGAAGAATGTGCAGGCCCAGAAAACCTCTCAATGTCATGTTACAGGAATACATTCGTATTTAAATTATTCATAGGTTAGTCTCATTTACTTTTCCTTGTGACAAAGTGACTCCTAAAAACAGCATTAAGTATTTCTGTTTCTGATTTTATAACTATAAAACAGTTACTTAGTTCTTGTCACTGAAGCCTGAGGGTGTGACAAGAGGAGGCCAACTCAGGTCTGGGCCCAAAAAGCATCCATTCATAGTAGTAACCAGCTGTGTATTTGGGTTGTTCATACATTCTGTTATGAAACAAAAAAGGCGACTGACAATGACATGTGATTTACTGTTTATTCCATGATGGTCAACTCTTGGCTCATTCTATGCTGCAACTAAATAAGTGAAAAACAAGGTGTGCACAGACAGTCACTGCCCCCAGCCCAGCCATCAGCAGAGAGGATCAGAGCCTCCTCTCTGCTGATTGGCTCACCGACCTGTTGTGACTCGAGCTCCAGTGAGAAGCCTGAGAGAGGAGATGTGAAACTACACTGCATCTTCTTCACTTCAAATAAAACACCACAATAGTGTAAAATATGGGATCTTTAAGCAATGTTACCACAGTGTATGAATCACATTTTTCTGTGATTATCTTCTTTTCAAAGTGACTGTCAAAGCTTTGACACTTTGTGTGTGTGATTGCTTAGATTTTGAAGCCTGTCCACTTATTTCCAAACAAAACCATTCGCCCACATTGCCACATTAATATCACAATAGTTTTCAAGGCTTAATCCATCAACAGAAAATCAAACTAAACAAACATCACAGAATGTTTACAGAGACATAAACACGACTGTTTTAGATAAAAAAAATCAAAGTGTCCTGTGGAAACTTTCCCCTGAAAGTAACAAAAACAATGCTTCGACCAAAAAAACCATAATCTGCAGCATTTACATTACAATCGCTCAACAACCACAATTTTGTTGTTTGATGAAGCAAAAGAGGAAAAAGAAGAGATTTAGCTGTGGGCGCAAGCCAATCACATGTCCCTGTTTAGATGCAGCATAAGATTTTTGTCCCATGTTTTGTGAAAGAGCAGAAGACTGTCCTAGTGAAAGAGCAGATCAAGCGTCCAGTAGATACATGTCTCAGAGGCTCAGAGGACAACACTATCATCACTCTTACCATTTCTCCATCTCTGTCTTTTGCTCATGTTTTTCTTACTTCCTGTGCTGTTCTGGCGCAGCTCATATTCTCACACCTACTGTTCAACCTTCATCTTGGCTGTGTACAGCCCAGTCGCTGCTGAGACAACCACAACAGAAAAACTGTTTTGTTCCTTACATTCCTTTCATCTCTTCTCACCCCTCAGTTTCTCTTCCTGTCTCCCCTAAACACACCTGTCTTTATTTTTCCCCGTTTGAGATTATTTTCTCCCCATCTCTCCAAGCACACGCAAGAACACACAAACAGGACTTGTTAACACAGAGACAGACCCAGACTGATTGACTCAGCAGGCGAGGAGACAGGCTGCCAATAGGGATAGCTCAACACACAGCCTTGATTCCACACCTTAAAACAAAACGCACATATGTTACCCCAATTACCTTGGACAGGTTAGTGTAGCTCTGTGTGAAAATGAATGAGCTGGACACAAAAGAGGTGAGACTGATCGGTGACAGCTCAATGATGCTTGACTAAAGACCAGAATTCCACTTTAAAAGGACATTTACAAAAAGGGGGAACTCCACTGACAGACATTGTTGAATTAATCAGATTTTTAAAAAATCTTTATGTATCTATTATTCATTCAAACTGAGTGGATCACATTGTCTTTAATCAATGCTGACTGCCTATTGCTGGTATGACTTTATAACCTTTAAACAATAGGAAGAGATAATTTTTTTGTGCTATAAATACACAAATCCAGCTGCACAAATTAAACCATAAATACACCATTAATGGTAGCTTGATATGAAACTATGTGGTCCGTAAGTTTGTTAGCACCTGCGATCTTCTTGTGTCATCATCTGTTTATCTGATCTTTCCCACAGCCCCTAAACACACCACAGCACACCAAAGAGTCAACACAGAGAATGGCCTTTACGGAAATGTTGTTTTTTAAACCAAATGAGATCAAGCATGTGTACGGCGTGGTGCTTTATGAGTGTTTTTAAAGATGTAAGAGTGCAGAAGAGGAAACAGTGCAGTCACTGCTCTGTGGCCAAGAGATTAGCTGCACCAGAGGGAGGGTGGTAATGTTTTAATGCTTCACTGGATAACGCAATGTGTTTCTCCAACGACAGATATTAGTCCGCAGCATCTACACTGTGGTCGAATCAGGAAAAACTGCAATATACGCACTGGGTGCTTGAGGTTTTTTTTAACTACATGGGCTCAGAGATGTACATAAAAATCAATTTGTAAAAAACAAAAGACCAAAGCTTTCATGTGTCATTCTATGTTTGCTCCACACAACACAACACAACACAACACAACACAACACAACACAACACAACACAACACAACACATACCCTGTAAATGTTTAAGAACTCGAACCAGAAATCTGTTGAAATTCTGCAGCAGTTTTAGGCCGAGGCGTCTCCCTGATCAAAGACGGGCTTCTGCCTTGCAGCCATGTCTTATCGTAACTTGGGATCTAGTTGCTGAAGCCTCTCGTTTCCTCCTGTTTTTTTTTTCTTCTCATGTACATGTTTCTTTGAAGAGAAATTTCCAGAGAGTGGACGTACACTACAAAATATTGTGTAACAACAATAATACCTTGAGTAGTTTTTTTTCTTTTCTCTGTGATTATGAGTTGCTATCATGTACCTACTTCATTGCCGTTTTTCCCATGATCACAGTAAACAGCAGTCTCTGGGATAATGAAAATTTTATGAGTCTGAACATTTTTTGCTTTACCTCAGTGTTGCTGGGTGTTTGAGTGAAAGCCTTTGAAAGCCTAACGCAGAAACCAGTTTCTAAAAATGGAATTTCCACTGCTAGAAAATTTCACAACTCCAACACTGTGATCAAAGACACCCTATGGAGGCATAAATATTAATCTAAACGTTAATTAATCCCCTAAAAGTAAGGCAGGTATATACTAAAGACATGATTTGGATAGTTAACAGTAAATGTCTGATGACAGCTCGAAACAAAGTCCCCAGGTCTTTTTGAGATGCATTAATTCACATCATTATAAATCCAACTGCTTAACTTACATGCATTATTCCAATGGGCTTGGACACTTTACTCTCAATGTAAAATGAATAAGTCTCTTCCAAACTTGGAAACAGACAGATCCAAGACTCTGATGTATGATACCTCCAGGCAGTTAAATTTAAATGCTAATGCCTTGAGTATAGAGCCAGCAGACTACAATCTAAACTGCCAGACCAACTGACTACCGGCTGCAATCCCCACTATGAGGTGACGAGCTGCAGGAGAAATGTCCAGGGGAGAACAGAGGTGTGGGGTTTTGGAATTGAATATTTTTTTGGGTGGTTTCGGATGCAGCGAAAGTCTAATGACTAACAAAGGAGAAGGCTGTGAACAGAGAATCCGCTGCATTTCAGAACCAGCTGAGAAAAAGCAGGGCAGATGAAGCGAACGAGACATGCTGTCACTCTGCAAATACCTGCAAGGTGCCCTTGAGCAAGGCATGTCCCTAGTCGAGCAAGGCGAGTCCCCAGCAGCCTCAGTAGAGATGCTCAGTGGCCAACAAGAGGACGACAGGCAACCCTCAGGGCTGACTGACTACAAACATGTACCATCCTTCATCCCCTGCAAGGAATTACTGGATGTTCTCCGCCACCCTGCCTCTGAAAAATGTTATGAGGATGAAACTATGTTTACATGGGGAATCTTTCAAAGTCCTGTCACAGGCACTTAGCATCAAACTTTACCATTCTTCATTTACCAGATATGACAGTCTAGATGAGAGGCATTTGAGTTGTTTTGGGAAGGAGCTTGATTATTTATTACTTATTACACATTGCACAAGCAATCACATTACTCAGTAGTAGAAGTAATTAGTTACATTACTTTCTGTTTTGCAGCCCAGCTCTCAGATCCACTTCCTTGGTGTTTCTTAAGCTTTTGTTGTGGCCTTCCTCAGTGGATGGAGTAGCTCTGTTGTCATAGAGATGCTTTACTTCTCATGAATTTCAGTATTGTGATAACAGGTGGTTGTATACTGGGGGAAGGGTAAGTGTTGATCCATAAGAAGATATATTCCTGCAATGGTCTGAAATGTTTGAATAAAATCTTAAGATGGTGGGGCCAGGGGGGTGGGGCCTAGGGCATGGCTGAGAGAGGTGACTGCTTTGTTGTGACATCACAAATTTACAGAAGTCGTGACTTCTCGTTTTAAGGCTCAGTTGCTGAATACAGGCTGTGTGCTTCTCTCTTTGGACTGAGTGATTTAAGAGTATTAATATAGAACCTAGAGCTGCTTTATATTTAAAAAAAAAGACGATGAAATCTACTTTTATACACTGAGACTTTTAAAGTAAAGGTTTGGTAAGAGTGGGGTAACTCAGAAATATTTTTCAAACTATATTTTCCACCTCTACTTACACATGCTGTTGAATATAGTAAGGTCACTTTTCATCAATCGCCACCTGTTTTGATGTCTGGCGGATTTGAGAAGAGACAAGACAGCCACTAACCCTGAAAGGAAGCTGTATAGTCCTGATTAGTGTGAGTGACACGAGAAACAAACATAGAAGGACATTCATCAGGATTTGTGAACTTTTCTTACTGTCTAAGTCATTAAAGTAAAGTAAACTTTATTCTCCCTGAGGGGAGTTTTTTGCACAATGTTACAGTCCGTTGCTTTACATAAAAATATAGAAACATCATCGAAACATAAGTAGCATTTGACATGATGCTAGACAGTTGCTTCACATAATCATTATCAGCTTCTCACCACCTCTCCCTGACTCTCTGTTGCTGTCTCTTTTTCTCACATTTTCGAAGACATTCCTCTGTAACCAGGGTGTTGAGCAGGACAGACACTGTCCTTTACAATCTGTCTCGCTGCCATTTCTCCCTCTGTCCCTGTCCTCTGTGTTCTTGTCAGACACCTCACTCTTTTTCTCTTTGTCCCATGGCATAAATATGTATATATATATATATATATATATATATATATATATATACACACACAGTATATACACACAGTGCAATTCATCAGATTATTTGTTTTCTATACATCATTACACCACTCGTCCTTTGTGTGAATTGTCATATGAAGCTCTTTGCTCTGACATTTCAATGGAAACGTAGCGAAAGCAAACGCAGTTTATTTACTGTAGCATGTTGAGTCTGTTGCATGAGGTAAAGGGTCATTACACAGTTTTAAAATGCAACAACAGGCTTTGTTCAGCCACTGGGGGTAAATATACAAACTTGACACGATGCCAATTCATCAAACAAACAGTTGTTAATGCTTTTGTGTGGGTTCATTGTTTACTGATTTGAATATCCCAATCTATATATATTTTACATTTTGATGGATATATTTCGATCATTGCGATCCCTCCTGTTGATAATCCAGGTGATGTTTTGGATTGCTGTCACACTTTGTTTCGTCTCTTAAGAAGAAACGAGGGGAGGGGGAAACATTGCAAAACGGGAGAAAGAAGGTGAGGTGGAGGAGTGTAGAGAGTCGGGTAAAGGAAGAAGAAGTGCAGGAATTTCGACAGAGAAGAGGAAAGGAAGATAGATTACATGGGAGAAGCAGATAAAAGTGGAAGAAGAGAATTTTCTGCCGGTGTTGAGAGGTGGTTCCTGTTCAAAATGGGGGTTGCCTACTAATGATTGAGTGTGCGCACCCGTGTGTGTGTGTGTGTGTGTGTGTGTGTGTGTGTGTGTGTTTGATGTGCACCTGAGGCAATGCTAAGTAAGTTGGGGGAGCAACTGCTGCAGCTTCTCATGATTTAAAGTACAGCACACACAGTCGCACACTTACAAACACACATGTAGGTAATTCTGACTTCTGTTTAATCATTTTGGTTCGTTATGCCTGTGTAAATATTTCTGCATAAAGCTATTGACTGAGCAGCACCTTTCAATGTTGGTTTGCCTGTGGCGCTACGTTTTCTCTTTTGTTAAGCAGCCTGCATTCCTCAGATATGCGTCTGCATGGTGTGTGTGTGTGTGTGTGTGTGTGTGTGTGTTTGTGTGTGTATATGTGTATTTTGGCATGTTTGTCATACATGATATGTTGTTTACATGGACTGACAGACACAAATGATGTTTTCACGATGCTCTTAATATTGATTTAGAAAGCATTTTAGCCTTTGGGATGGTTTATCAATAAGATTATGGTTGGTATGTGTGTGTGCATAAGTATATTTATTTAAAACTGGCTTTCAAACAAAACGTCCTCCTCCCAGTTGCTGGCTGCCTTGGCAGTAAATGAATAGATGTGTGCTGTTTTTCCACTACACTTACCAGAGATCACCTGTCAATCAAACAGTGTCGGCAACGTCTCTTTCTCCGTATTATTCCAAACAAATGATTGTTGCTGCTCGTTGAAATGTAGCACGCATCTCTTCTTTGCCAAAGAAGGCCATGTGTGATAGTTGTTTACATTCAAACTCAATTCCCAATAGCCACCAACCTCATGCTTATGCTTCAGAAATCTGAGAAAAACTACAATTTATACCTTTTTTATGGAAATTCAGTTTCATGGTAAATGAAACATTGGATCTGGTTTATGCACATGAGAAGCTGATTCAGTAACTCACTGGGGAGGGATGCATCAGATTCAAGAGTTAACTTTCATTATAGTCAGTCAGTAACAGTGAGAAACAAAGTAAACACATGTTACTTGATGCATAATTTACTATATACATGTCTGAACATCAGTAGTGCAGTTTGCTCATTTGTGACAGGCACCATAATGAAATCAGGAAGTGTATCTACAACTTTCTACAGCTTCCCAACGGACTGTTTTTCCTAGATGGAAAAGTTTAACTTTGGAGCAAGCCTTGTTTGAGCTGAAATTGAGTTAGCCCTGAGCAGACCGCTACAGAAAGAGAGGAAGAAAATCTCATGTCCAGCTCTGTCTTTGAGTTGAGATCACCTTGAGGAATGCACATCCTGAAACACACTCCAGAAAGAAGCCCAGCAGCCGTTCAGAGCTGTACACACACTCCTCTGATAAGAAGACGCCCCTCCGTAAAGGTCCCACATGGCTGTTAACATGTAAGAAAACAGCACTCTTATCTTGCAGCACTGCTAATGCATGGATGAAGGTCAATGCTGCTATTAGGAGGTTGTAGTCATACTGAGCCAGTTTTATCTCATTTGATAAGGATGAGAGTGAGCACTTGTGCACACTTGACCGTGTGCACATATGTGCATCTTGGACTACACACACACACACACACACACACACACACACACACACACACACACACACACAAGCGCCCGCGCGCAAACGCTTAAAACACACAGGCTTCCTGCAATAATAGCATGCTTTATTCATGTGCTGTTTAACATGTATGAAGAGGAAGGCACAGCAGGGGAAGTGGGGAAATGAGTCAGCGAAGCAGAGAGTAAAAGAATGAAAATGTAAAAATAAAAGCAATGTGAGGAAGAGGAGGGGGAGAGAAAAGAGCAGAGTGGGAGGACAGGATGGGAAAATGAGAGTAGTGGATGAGGAGTGGGTAGCAGAGAGAAGCAAAAGAGGGGTTAAGGCTGCAGTGGTAATAGTATTGAATACCTGTGTGTGCGTGTGTGTGTGTGTGTGTGTGTGTGTGTGTGTGTGTGTGTGTGTGTGTGTGTGTTAAAACCACTTGTGAAGGTGTGATTCTGGCTCTCATGTTTTTTTTTGTTTTTTTTTTTACTCATTTATGTGTGTTTGTACAAATAGTAGCTCTAGAGTGTGCCGATACAAGATCCCTGTCACACACACTTACTCCCTCACACACCATTCAACAAGGTGAGAAGTATGATCAAGGCCTGCGCTCATTCGCATTCCCATTTGAAGAGTTGTACTCTGTTTGCATGTGTGTGCCAACTGGTGAAAAGTTTCCAGAAAACAGTGTTTATGCCACACACATTTAATCCTGTCATAGAAAATTTAGCAATGAAGATAAATACGCTCCAATTAGGGCTGCGTACTGAAATGTATTTTTAATGGCACCAGGTGAGATGCCTCAAAACTACCAAATGCAAAAAAATAAATAAATAAATAAAAATGCAGTGTCACAAGTGATAAATCTTGTGTTGATCTTCTGAGGAATTCTTGGTTTTAAGAGTTAAAATCGTAGATTTTCTATTCACCCTTGCTGACATTCATAATCTTTAATGAGATATTAGAAATATTTTATGACTTTACCTTTTGTTCTTTTCCCCTCTTGTCAGTTTCTTTCACTATATTCCAGCGTCTCATATGATAATTCTGTCTTCTCGCTGTAGTATTGCTCTATAGCACCACTCTAACTTCTGTTTCTCCGTTTCTCTATCGTTGTCTGTTGCGTCTTAATTATTTAGGCTATTTGTTACAGACTGTGTTTGTCTTCCAGGCAGAAAATGATTCTTGATCTCAGCAGGAAGGAAAGGAAGCAAGAACATTTCTAACAAATGAAAGTGAACAGTATATGTTCTCACTTCAGCCAGGAGATGTGATATTTGTATAAGAGGCCAAATATCTTAAAGGTTTGATTGTTTGCAGTGTGTCAGCGATGTCGTTGTACAGGACTAACTGTGGAACCAGCTGTGGAAAGAAAGTAAAATAAGCTTCACGAGCCATGACACTGGTTAATGTGATGTATAGTTTAGTTGGATCATGCTCATCCACCTGCAGAGAAGAGAGATTACCCATAATGCCCAGTGCATTGGGGTTGGCTTCAGAAATGCTATAAGAGTTACACCACCAACTGAAAGAGTTTCTGAAACTTATTTAAGATAAAATGTGTTGAACATTTGTCACATATTGATCAATGCAACAGCCAGTAGCCTAACACAACAAAAAAACAAGGAGCAAAGGCAGTTGTAGCATTAGAAAGCAGAATTTAACTGCACAACAGCTGCTGGCAGAGACAACAAGGTGAGTAACACCTGCATTTTGTTATCCATGTTGCTTTCACCACTTCTAGTCGAGGCTCATAAGACTCGGTCAGGGAGCGACCGCGGGTCTCTGAGTGAGCAGTTTTGCTGCCAGGTGTAAACGTAGCAACAGAGATGCGTTTGAAAACTGAAATGTAGTAGTGTGGATGTAACCTGAGACTGTCCTCATAAAAGAAGGAGCCCATAGGTTAATCTGTGCAAACTTTTTTTCATCATACTTTAAGGAAGTTTGTAGGTTTTCATTATGTGAAAAAGCTGCAGTTACAAGCCTACAAACACACACATAGGTTTATAGGTTATTATATTCCTCACAGCCATCACTTCCATCCCAAAAGAAATAACATGGTCTAGAAACAATATGGTGATTGCTCAGACAAAATGTGAACAGAATTCAGAAGTAGACTTTTAGCCAAACCCACTTTCCTACGAACAATATCAATTAATATATGCTAAGAGAAACACTAATATATATTACAACTCACAAACTCAGCACAGACAGCCAGAGTGCCTTATTATCATATAGTCCAACTTACAGATGCATATGAACACACACACACATATACACCTCCACACTGCTTTCATATGCCACATTGCTATAATCAATACCCATACAAACACACAACCCAAGCACTCAAGGACCATAGAAAAGTTAATTACCCTGCTCCTTCTAAATGGGCCTGCGTGGAACACTAACACTGTGTAGCCACACTAAAGCTAAATGAAAACATCCCCGCTAAGTAAACAAAGAAGGCATAACATTAACAGGACACAACAAATCCCAGAACTAAATACATCTGTGGTTTCCATCGGGGGGGAAACCCAGACATGATTTATCCTGCTGTGCAGAACAAAGCAGAGTCAGCTGAGGTCACGTTTGTCTTTTAATTCTGAGTAAACAGACTGTTTACTTAAAGAAAACACACACACACACAGACAGTTCATCATCTGTCTGCAGTATAGTCTCTGTTTCAGCAGCAGCATGTGTGATGATGATGATCAGTAGTGATGATATTCAGTTACCTGGCCTTGCTCTATGACTTTTGCTAAATGCAAAATATGCTCAGTTTCTCTTTCCGAAAGACGGGGCCATGAACCTCATGTTTGTCTGTTCAAACAGGGTGTTAGTACAAACCTCCTGCTCTTTACTGCTCAAACACCTCAGGATACACTGTACATGGAAATAATCTTACTGTAAAACTTTTTTTTTTTTACTTTTCGTCTGAGCCTCCCAGAATGTCCTCCCACACTCTCACACACCCAGACACTCACATCCATGTAACAAAAAAAACAAAACAAAAAAAACCCCACAAAAAAATGTGTACACAAACACATAATGACTTCAGAGGTACAAGAGCCCTCTCACACACTTTGCCCTCCCCTCTATGAGTGTGTGGGAGGGAAAACCTTTTAGTAATACTACTCCTTGTCAAGAGGCAGCACTCTGATAATAGTACGTGTATGTGAGTTTACAAGTGTGTGTGTGTGTGTGTGTGTGTGTGTTTGTGTGTGTGTGTGTACCTGTGTGTATCTTTTATTCATGTGATTAGATGCTGAGATGCAACACCTGGCAGTGCGTTCATGTGAAAATACAAGTATTTCTAAGTTGTGTTTGATGTGTTTTTGTGTTTTCATGTATGTGTGTGTGTGTGTGTGTGTGTGTGTGTGTGTGTGTGTGTGTGTTTGGGTGGGGGGCGATGGGTATCTGCCCTTGCTTTAATTGTAGCTTGTGTGCTGTCAGCATTGGTCAAGTGGTCCTCTCAGCTAAATGACTTAGCTGGCTCGAGCAGCAGCGGCGTAGCATGCATAACTATCACTCTATTAGCCCCATATAAACACAATGATTACTATAATAGAGACAGAGTGAGGGGGAGGCAGGGAGATGATGGAGGCTGAGCGGAGAAGGGGAGGGGGACACAGGAAGAAACAGAGTGGCATAAAACAGGATGGATCCATGGTACACATCCTCTTCATACATCACATCACCACTCCCACATTGAGTCTGTTTTATACATGATCATTAAATTTTGAGGACATTTTGGGGCCTTGACTATTTTACCATGGACACCAGCAGTGTAATTGTGGCAGGTGGGATTAGCAGCCACAGCACGAGGACACATCAGAACAAAAGTCTGGTCTCCTGAAATCTTGCAAAAATATTTTTAGGATGTAAAATACGAGCTATGTAATCCATGCACATTTTTGATTCTGCTAGGCTCATCTTTTTGTCTTTGCAGAGTCATTTTCAGGATAAGCATGAACATTTCTCTCGGCTTTAAATTATTTTAACTTAATTCATATTCATATCATATTAATTTGGCCAGTGCTTAGTATATTGTTGCTTTAAGTCAAAATTATTTCACACTTTCTTCTTACGATCTAGTACACATGCAATAAGACATGCAGTCTTGCTTAATTCAATATACACAGGGTTTGCTACAACAGTTCAGATACAGTTAGAGGTTCAGTAACCAACAAAAGCAGTTCTCTGCCTCTGAGATGAAAATGTTTGACTTTTTTTTTTTTTTTATGGTATGTTTTTGCTTTGTTATCTTGTAGTTGGCCACTTGTGGCTCACCCAGACCACTATCACATGTTCTTTCTCCACACTATCAGTCAGACTAGTCCTCAGCTAACGCAGGGGGATTTGTTTTGCAAGCCTCATATTCAGATAACAGCAAGACAGCACAGGAAATTAAGAGATGGAGAAAATAAATTCTACAGTGTCTGAAGGAAGGACGGCGCTCTTTTTGATGCCCTTTCTTTGGCAGCTTGCAGAAAGCAATACTTGCAGATGATGTGAACAAACCTTTTAAGAGAAGGGCTGTGGACATTTAGTGTTTTTTTTTTTTTGTGTGTTATTGTCGTTCTGGATCTACACCGATAAACGACATTTGAACCTTACTTGGAACATGAACAAATGAAAAATACATTTGCAAGATGCGTGAGAAGTCTTCACCAACTCCAGGTCAGCAGTCCAGCAAGACTCGCAGAGTGCAACTAATACATGGATGCTTCAAATGATTCAAAAGAAGGATAGAAAGAGAGCAGCTTCGTCTCACAGTAACCGGCTGCAAATGATGCTACGAGCAGCACACCCTCTATGCTAAATGAGCTGGAGTGGCAGCTACGCAGCCTGAATAGATATCACTCTATTAGAGGAATGGAAGAGCAGGGATTACCAGGACACTCCCTGTTCCCCACTGAAAGGCTGTAAAAGACAGAATATGTTTAATAAATCCTATATTTCTTTATGTAACCTAACTGTCCATATGGCTGATGTCCATGTCTGTGGACTAACAACATTTCCTGCCTTTGCGTTTGAGTCGAACAAAAGGCTTGAAATTGTCAATGTAATGAGTTTTAGTGTGAGATAAGTTCAAAGTGAAAGGAAAGGTGGAAGAAATTGGAAAGAAACAGGAGAAATGATTTATAATAAAGAGTTTAATGTTAACACAGGAAATAAGAATCAGACAAATATTGGAGTTTTTTCATTGGAGCACAGTAACTGATATGTGACAAACACAAATAAATGCACAAGCATGGATATTAACATAAATATCCTCGTAGCTAAAACACAGGATTTGAGGTAATTCCCAAGATTATCATATTTATCTCATCTTAATCTTCAAGTAGGAGTTTGGAGCACTTTCTACTTTTCTGAGGAGAACTGTGTGTTTGTGGGAAGACATGTGGCATTGCCCTGAGGGTGCTTACACACACACAAACACACACACACACATACATACACACACATTTCTTCATCTCCATGTGCCCCTTCATCTCTCATTGTCACCACCAGCCTCACAGACACGAGCCGTTTGGATGTTTTGCTGCAGTTTGCACGAAGCGGTGACAAACTGTAGGTCTCGGGAGTTGGGGCAGTATGGTTGTCAGGGGCAACTATCTAATTTCTGCAATCACATATCCAGCTGGGAGAAGAGGAAAGTAATCAGGGAAATCAGACACTGTAATGACTAGTTGGAAATAAAGGCTTCAGTTTTTGATGGGTGGAAAAGGTGATAAGGATTATGTGGGTGAGGCACTGTGTGTTGTGAACAGCAATGACACAAGGGCCACAACTTGAAGTAATTGTAGTGAGGAAGCTGTGGCCGAGTGGAGGAGGATGACTCATCCATCTTGTGTCAGGTCTGTTTGACGATGGATGGGTATCTCTGTGTTTGAAGGTGAAAACTCTTTAGATTCTTTCGTGCCTTTCAGCTTTCCTGATGTGTACATATACAACTTCCCTGTTGTACTTTATTATGTATGTACAGGCCCGGTAAACGCTTCATACAGCCACCTGTTGAAGATGACATTAACAAGACATAAAGTGCTTCCCTTCTCCTTGCTCATAATCTCATAACTCCAAGGAGCTCAGATACTGTAGAGGAACACAGCCACCTCACTGCTCGTGTGCTATTGTGCCAGTCAGGGCCTCCCCAAGGAAAGTGCCCAACACACCAACACATAGTTTGTTTTCACTAGCAGAGGTCAAAGAGGATAAGGATGACAAAGACAGAAACCGGCAATGCTACCTCAAAGGCAGAGCAGTAATGTCTAGGCCAAAATCCCCTCACTCCAACAGGAAATGGGAGACTTTCGTTACTTCAGCTTTATACATTGCATTGTTAAGAATATCAGGACAAAGTCAGACAGTGAGTGTCTTCGGCTGCTGCGTGGTTGGTTTCCAATAGAAACCTGCTGTGAAGTTAAGAGAGACATGGAAACTTAATTCTCATGTACATATACAGCTTCCTGCCAGAGCCTACAAGGTGAAGATTGTTGACCTTTCCCAACGTGAAGGTGTGACCATGGCAACCACAGGAAACATATAGAGGAAAAGATATCAGACCAAAATATAATGGTGTCCGAGTGCAAACTAACAGTATCTTTAAAGTTTGGGTTGATAAATACATTTATTATATCATCATGATCATGCCATATTGCTAAAAAATAAAAATATTACACAGATAACGAAATCATACTTTGGTTGGAGCAGATGCTGTATCATAGGGAAAATTAACATAAAAATATATACTGTGAATATTCGGTTGCTTTTTTTTCTTCTATGCAGCCATGAAAAGTTGTAAACAGGCTACAGTTCTGATTATTAACCTCTGTCTGCCTGGCGTCTTCTTTATAGCAACAGCTGCCAACACTCGTGAATAGCTGCTAATGTCTGTGGCTATTGTAGTAATTAGAGCTGTCTGACATACAGTATCATGCTGATGGAAAAAAAGAGGCAAAAATATATTGTCTGAGAAAAAACGTCATAGCAAAACCTGATCACTTTACATTGTTGAGGAAACTCTTTTTCAGTGTTTGGGATAACAGAAGAAAGAGGACTGATGTTGGAAAAACTGTGCCTCAGCTCACATTGTCATATATGTGACCTTTAACTACAGTGGAAAATCTGACAAAAATATAACAACTGGCAGGTGTGGAGAAGGACTGTGAAAAAAAGAACAAGAGTGGCAGTTTTGAACTTGGCCTGGAGGCTGGGAAAAGCCAGCGTATCCAGATCTGTGGCCTTTTCTCCTCCTGAACTTCAGTTAGCATAGCTCAATTCAAAGGAAAGCATTTAAAAGCATCAGAAGAAAAGCTCCTCCACAACAAAAGCTTTTAAAACTCAGATTTTAGTATGAAGAATGTGTTTTACCCCCTCCCTGCATTTCTGCCACCACCAGCTGTCTCTATAGCCCAGCATTAGTGGTCGATGCTAACAGGAAGCCAACCTGTGCTGTATCCAGCTCTGTGACCGAGCCGTGGTCTGCACAGATTGGAAAATCAATTACCAATCACACAACAAAGTCCCTGAGAAACACAGTGGTTCCATCTTACAGGATACACATACACACACACTGATGCACAAACCAAATGAATCCCCTTTACACGCATAACATCTCAGCCTCACACACACACACACGCACACACGCACACACACACACACACACACACACACACACACACACACACACACACACACACAAACGCATATCAAACACAACGGTTTCACCTCACACACATGCACACTACACTCCACAGTGGTTGCACTTCAGGACACTCAGATGTGGCAATATTCAACAGTGTATGTGTGTGAGTGTGTGAGTGTGTATGTGATTAGTGGAGGTGAGATGTGGTGTCATCTCTAGCTTAAAGATATGGAGATGTATGCAGACATCAATTCATCATCCTGAAACGGCAAGGTGGGAGAGAGAAAGGAGAGAAAAACTGAAAGAGAGTGATGCCTGTCATGCATGTGAATGTGTGAATAAAGATCAAGCTTTTTTTTAATGCATACACACACACACACACACACACACACACACACACACACACACACACACACACACACACACACACACCTCCATCTCTTAAATATGCAAAATGCATAGATTTTGCAACTGCATAACAATCAGTGTTGGTCAAGTCATCAGTCATTCAGCCAGCAAACACTCCTGCTCTATGTGCCGTAGGCGTCTGCATTGGTTTACTACAAAAAGCTGGTAACAATAAATGTATTTTAATTTAAATTGCTACATTGCTAATATATTCACCTACAGTATCGGACTAACACATAAAAAACAAACAAAAAAAAACTTAATTTACTAAGTAAAACTACAAATAAATTGACTTGAGTGTTCAGTCTGTTTGTATTTTCGTAAGTTGCAGAATGAAATGTGCCACAAGTCAAAGATACAGATTTACACACGTTTTATCAGATACCAGTGTCAAAAGTATCTGGACGCCCCTGACTTAAGGAGGGGAACAGTTGGAACAAGAAACAAGTCTTTTTCCTCCAATCAGACACGTTAGATCGATGACACTTGTACAGCACATGCTCAGTTAGACCCCCCCCCCCCCCCCCACCAGGAAGAAAGAAAGAAAGAAATAAGACACATTCAACATCTGCTTTTTGTCCTTTTGGATGAATTAATCAAAACGTAGTTGGTTTGAATCATTTGTTTTGTTGACTCGGCAGTGATGTGGTGAGCACGTGTCGAGGTCAGTGTGTCTAGCTAGAACATGACGTTCTGTCATGGCTGAAAAGGTGGAAAACTGTCCAGACCACACAACAGTATGTTTCAACATTTGCAATTCAAAATAGTCAATCTATGCAGCTAATTTTGTCCCATAACATGACATATGCAACAATAATTGCTAATTTTAAAGCATAAATGAATATAAATGAGTTATTGTGGGAATTATTTTGTCAGACTGTCATGGTCTGTCAATACAATATAAAAATGCCTGTTCTGTTTATCATAAAATCAGCAAAACAATAAATAATTGTGCCTATTTTGACTCAAGGTAGACCTATGTACAGTGCAAAACAATATATTTTCAGAATACTACGCTTGTTGAGACAAAAAGCAAAAGTTAATTAGTGAAATTTAATGTATTTTAATATGTTGCAACCGTCTCTTATCTGTGTTGCAACTGTCCCCAAGTCTGGGGTCTGTTGCAACATCTGAATTCTTCCATTCAAATAAATACTGTGAATGATATGTCATATGTAATTTTCTTTGAATAGTTTGGCTAATTAGCCGACAGGTGTAAGTTCAATATGTAAAAGTTCGGTTGGTCTAGTCTAAATAGTCTCTGAGTAACTGAGAGAAATGCAAAAAGTGCAAGTTGCAACCGTCCCCAGTCTCCCCAGCTTTTGTAACAGGTTTTTGTGCAGATATTCTTTCATGGTTTGGACTCTTCGCCTCAATCTTAATATAACAGCATACAACGATGTTAGATAAATATTAGATTAGATTAGATTAGAATCGATAGATTGTTTTTTACTAGTGCTCTTGCAGCTGAATAAGAGCTAATCCCTGCAGCAACACTGCAAAACTTGAGAGGAAAGATGAGGCTGTTCCAAGTGTTTCATTGAGATTTTCAACAATCAGTTGTAAAATTTAAGACACCAAATGTGAAACCATTTATTTGAGCGATGTTTCTCACTTTAAAAAAAAAAAGTGTTTATTACCCAATCTCAGAAACACAGAGAATGAGAAGTGACAAAAAAAACAAACTGTTACAACAACTCATTAAATATGACTGAGGAAAGCGGCGTTGGAGACTTGTCATGTCACTTATCAAAGTGGGATTCAGTGTGGAGGGTTAATATCATTTAACCGAGAAGGAGATTAAACATGTTACAGTTTAATCGAAGCACTTACCAAAAGTTCTTTTCTGTTAATATAATTATGGTTCTATGGAATTACAATGAGCAGACCTAAAGATATCAAGAGCCAGTTATTCTATATGTATATTGTTCAGGCAGTGTGAACACGCGAGAATGTATGGGGTCACGCAAATGTCACTGCCATCACCAAACACTTGTAATTAAGTTCTCAGACTGTACATGGAAATGACCAGTAACACTGACTTTATTGATGGTTAGCTTGAAGGTATGTACGGCATAAAAACACGGTTTACAGTGGGGTCAGTATATTCTTTATGTCTCGCATTATAACTCACCTTACATGATTTGTTGTTGAATAAAAATTTTTATTTGTTATAGATGTGTTATGTTTCCAATATGAACCATATGAAGCTTATGAAATAACACCACACCTGTTATATGAGTCTTAAAGGCATCCATCCTGCGTCTTTATAAGATCATTTCACACAGAGTAATTCTAGCATCTTGTGATTGATGCATACAAGTCTACTGGATTATTGAAAGCTATTAATGTAGGAGCCTTCAAAATGGATTACAATTTTTCTCACCAAATAACTTAATTAAAACGTGAACACAATGCTGCAGTAGTGTGATTTAACATCTGAACACACAGTGATTCAGAAAAGGTGGAACATTTCAATTTGGGCTGAGCTGGAAAATATCAAATGGTGCGCACACAAAAATGGAGAATACACACACATACACACTTCTCTAAGAGCAAGTTCAAAAGCATCCTCCATATATTTCAAGCAGTGACATTTGGAGCACAACACACATACACACACACACACACACACACACACACACACACACACACACACAAACACACACACACACACACGCACACACACTCATTTGAATATCACTGAGCTCTGGAAATAAAGTTCTCACTGTTTAAACCAGATCAGATTTGTTTGAAGTTTATCTCACATAGCAATATTTGACAACTCAGTTTTCAGGAGGAGGAAGATTAAAACCTACAACTCTGAATGCCATCAAATAAATGTCTCAGTGCAGTTGACTGAAGACACTCTCTGCCTTCAAATATCATTCAAGTAATCTGTGTGTGTGTTTGTGTGGCTGGGGGCCGACAGGGTGGACGTGTCTGCTGGATCTCAGTCATGGCTCAGTATAGATATGTTTTAAAAAGCCTCCTCTGGCAGGAGTTTTTTATTTTTTGTTAGAAAAACTGTGGTCATCAATACAAATGAAGCAGTTAATGACATCCAGGTCGATAGTTACTGAGTTTCGAGCTGGTTTTCTGGTTACTGTGGTTTTTAGTTGAGGATATTGTGCCAATAAATTTAATCCAAATCAAAAAGTTGAAAAGTAGAACACACTTTACAGATGAAATCAAATTTTTAAGTTCTACATTTGATCTTTTACATTCAGTCTTTTTTGTTTCTTTAATAAATCTTTATATTCCCCTCATCAAGAGGATGTTCCTTTTCCTGTTTCTTATTATACTTTCAAGTGAGTGTGTTTTTCTTTTTTATAAATAGTTTAGATTTTTCCTGCTAAAAATCTTAATGTCGAAGAGATAAGCTGTGTCTAGGATATGAGAATATGTGACTGGTGACTCCTAATGGTAGTGTGTTTAATGATACTGTGGCAGACAGCCAAAAAATAGTAATGCGTAAGGATTTTAAAGTAGGTTTGAATTGGTGTCTTTCTTTTGTTCAACCACGAGCAGCGCACAAAGTGGCTTTAAAGAAATCAAGAAAAATAATCAGTAATAAATGTACACATGAAAACACACGTGTTCACACTTTCACATATGCAGACACACACACACACACACACACACACACACACACACACACACACATATATATATTTAATACATACAAGCTTACATAAACACTTGCTCTGTAAATGCAAAATTGAGATTTGAGGCAGATGGGTTGATTTGATAAAAAAACTCTAACTCTTACCAGACCTATTAACTGTTAGTGTAAGTGTCCATTTATGTGTGTGTGTGTGTGTGTGTGTGTGTGTGTGTGTGTGTGTGTGTGTGTGTGTGTGTGTGTGTGTGTGCTTTAGAAAATGAGGCTAAAATCTGTGCTGAACTGACTTGTGCTTAAATGATAAAACACATTCCTCCTACACTCACACCAAATAACAAACCAACGTTTTTGTTCAGTTAATATAATGATTATGCTGCAGCTCAGCTGAGTGTAATTCTGATAGCCAGCATGCCCACCAGCAACAACTGAGGACCTCTACTGATGATAGCTGTTCAGGAATGCAGAAAACACACCCACACACACACACACACACACACACACACAAACCTGCACAGTGAACATGGACAGCAACAACCTCAACCTTTACTATTGGGAAAACAAACAAACAAAAAAAATCATACTGTAAAACAATCATTAAGGAAAAACATCAGTGTCTCTCTCGGCAAAGGTGAAAATGAAACATTTATCAATTTACTGTCTCTTTATCATGATAAAGAGGCGAATATATTTCTGGGTTCTTAATGGAAAAGGTTAAAGCAAAGGAAAACATTGTCTATTCACCCAATTAGATAGTGAGTGTCCAGGGCACGTGTATCTGCGCAAAGGTCACGTTAATGAGCAGCAGAGAGCAGAGGCGACAGACCCATCCGACTGTCAAACACAATCTGTGAGGAAGTGAAGGCACCAAGGTTACGAGCCTCTGCAGCCCCGACTGACCCATCCAGGTATTTGAAACAACAGATAAGTAGGTAAAATCTCCAGCTTGCACAAATCATAAAAATAGATTTTTCTCAGTAGCTGTGCAGATACCAGGTTTTGAGAAATGCATGTGTAAACTTTGTGTTTTCATAGGTTTATTTATTTGGTAGAAAGTTCCAATAAAAACCTCTGTGGATTTTCCAGACTCACCAAGACCCAGAGCATTGCATTCATGAGAGTTGTTTGAAACATCTCAAATGGATCCCCGCAATAAAGTGAGATACTTGGTAATCTGTCACTCTACAATAACATCCCCTTACATTTACTACTGTCATGATCACTGCGGCTGTTACGCGGCTTTGCCAGCTGAGCGTAAACAGACATCGTTTTGAGGCACTTACGGAAATGACTGATGCTGCCGTGCTTCCTGTGAGGACAGCCTCATTTAAAGCCGAGCAGGATTGCAAACCAAACTAAGGAAGACAAGATTGTGTCATTCTGGATATATCAAATGTCGACTGAAAGTTATCATCCTGAGTAACAAATGTTTTGTCTGAATAAAATCACTCTTTGTGGCTTATTTTCTTAGTAGTCAGTAGGAAAACAAAGTAACAGTTGAAGTGGATGAGCGGATAAAGTATGATTGTTCACTCAGTAGATTCATTCACGCCGTTCATTACTGCAACATCTGGTTTCATGCGAATAAAAATAATTGCTTGAGCAACTATCAGCTTATCTTTTGATGTATGTGTACTGACATGCTTTAATAGGAAAACACACTGTACCATTAGCATGCTTCATGTTTTGTTTGTAGAGTTGCACAACCTCTGTAATTCACAATGGAAGAATTGTGTTGCATATTTCACATCATCAATACAACAAAGACTTAGACATCTTCTACACCCAACGGAGCCTGATTCATACTAGTTCCCAAGCTGATCCAATATTATATTTTAGAAATACAAAGTCTGGGAAAGGTCAGAAGGTTACAGACCATTTTCACAGCTTTTTGACTTTTCACAGCAGAAAGCTGGTAGAACTAATAACAGTAACGATTGCCCAGTTTCAGTTAAGTATCCCAGTAAGTCAAGCTATTGAGGCGGAATACCTGAAACTGAAACACCAAAAGGGGAAAGGGACCAATAATATTAATCTGCTACGCTCCTATGTTCAAAAGTGTCTATAAGACAGGATAAATCACAAACCACAAATATCTTGACAATAGAAAAAGAAGTCGAAAAATAGCAGCAACTGTCAATTATTTTCTTTGTCTGTCTTTTTTTCTGCATATTAAAACTATGTTTTAGTTTATTTTTTCTGATTTTTATTTCATTGTCAAAATCACTTATTGCATCGCTTATTTCCAAGTGTGTCAGACTACATGTTACAGTAACATCATGCTGCAGGTTCTGTAGTTTCCAGCCATAAAAATAATCAGTTTGGGAGAATACTATTACTGCTACCCTTAATATTGGAACAAACAAATCACACCAAATTTACCATCTATGTGTTTGGACATATTTCTGTTCTATTTTGTGATTCAGATTATTTTCAATTTCACCCTTTAATTTTCCGTATCTGCATAAATGACATCTAAACATTTGTATTCCAGCTGTGTGTGTGTGTGCGTGTGCGTGTGTGTGTGTGTGTGTGTGTGCATGTGTGTGTACTAGGTCTATAGTTGTCATGAGAAGACGGGTTAAGTGTAAATATTTGACCCGCTGACAAACACTGGAGTACAATAAAGGTACTTTGCTCACACACACGCGCCGACAATGACTGGGACATTTGACAGTGGAGCCAACGGCCATCGCTCTTTCATTTTGTCTTTCAAAACAACAAAAACACATTCTGTGTTCATATTTATCTCTCTGCCTTCAAAGGCGACCGTCAACAGGCAGGAAGAAAGAGAGACAAAGGAAGAGGAGGATGAAAGACAGGGACACTAAAGTGCTGAGGCTCAGTTTTATTAGAGAGGCTTGAAAGCATCCCTCCTGGCAGCTAAATCATGATGAAATCGCCCCAGCTGATATGATGAAATCTGCAGCGTTATTTAGAAAACACAGAAAACAAATCTGCATGTGTAAAAAGGACGATTTAGAGGAGCTGAATCACCCCAGGCTAACAGAACAGGAGATGTAACGTTAGCGCAGCTTCCAACGAATTCTGCTCATAATTAATGATTCTGACGCAGCTATTTACATCCAACTACGCCAATGCAGAACGTAACGCTCATATTCCACAGTGAAAATGATCACCACACTGTTTCCTTGCCTTCATCCAAACTATTTCTAACCACACATTAACCACATGCACATTTCTTTTTTAACATTTTTCTTTACGTAAGAACCATGTCCAACCATGTTGAGACTCATCTATTTTTCTGCTGAAATATCAGGGATCCGTTGGCAAACTACCTGTCACACTCAGTGGCTGCTGGCAATTAAAAATATCAATTTATCAAAGTATTATTTATGGTTTATTAGTTACGGCCAGTTATGCTCCTGTTGACATTTTCAAAGTGCAGACAGGCCAATCGAAATTGATGCTTTTTAAATGTTTTAATTAGACCAACTAATGATCTGTAATGCAACATATGGGTGAGAGCGTGTAAATAAAAAACACCACGACTTTCTCCTTTACTTCAACACTTCTCCTCAAAGCACTTCAAACTTTGTGCAATATTCAGCTGAAGATTTTCTTCTTGCTTTAGCCAAACTAGCTGGAAAACTTTCATGTGTAATTTTTACTTTTTTATAAATCTTTTATGAAACTTCCACTTCAGTATCATTCTAATTTATTTCTATTTTTAGCTTTAACTGTCTAAGCACTGCTCGCCTTGCTTGCCCTGACAGCACACCACCGATTTATATTTATTTGAAAAAAAATGTGATGTTGTTTACTTCAAATGCTGACAAATGGTTTAAATAATGGCCTATTTCCCCTGGAGGATGTTTGTGTATGTTTATGTTGCTACTGTCTATATTCATGTTTCAGTGTGAGTTCACACGAGAGCATGTGTGTGCGGCAGATAACGCAGATAGCACTTGATAGCTGTGGCTGCGTGTACATATGAATGAGTGTACAGTACGTGAAGCGTGGCACTGGTGAGAGCTAAGGCTGTGCTAACATGACATCTCTGAGATGCAGCCTGCAGGCAGGGAGGACCTGGCCAGCATCAACACGTTCAATAATTCATATTACACAGGCCTTATTACACAGAGTCCTAACACACACTGCGCACAGGAACACTGCCATTATCTCCTCTGCACACACATTCGTTCACTACCAACCAAGGCATGTGAGAGTCATCACTGCTGCTATCATCGGTTCAAACAGCTGGAGGAGATACGGCCTGGAGAGGGAGGACGGGAGAGGAAAATGACCCAGGGTGAGAATGGAGGGAGGGTAACATCTTCATTTTGTAATAACGGAACTGGAAATGCTGCAGATCAATTTTATGCTAATCCATAAGAGATAACCAATAACACATTTTCTGTGACTTGATTGGCTGTGAATCGGGTTAGAAAATAAACTGAGAGGGATCCAGGAAAAGAGGAAGAAGCAACAGTGAAGAGAGAGAGAGAGAGAGAGAGAGATGAAGCTAGAGGGACCAGCAGGTGACTGACAGATGATATAACTTCATTGTGTTTCATGTGCATATATGGACATGTGATAATGTGCTACCAGATATTTGTCTTTTACACCATCAATTTATTCTTCAACAGCTCAAACTGTAGATCAGTAGTTCCCAACCAGGGTGGTGGGAGATAAATCTGAGGTGAGATGATTAAAATGATAGGGATAGAAACTCTTCTACACAGAGTTACATTCATTCTTTATACTCTCTACTCTCTAAAATTGATCTTTTCAGGACTCTTAATTACTTATAAGAAAGAGTCTGAACTTAGAAAAACCGCTGACAACAAATGTCACTTCATGTACACGGCGCCTGCAGATGTCCTGTGACATACCCCGCAGATGTTTCCAGTTATTTTGGCTGATTAGACCTCTTCGTTTAGAGACTGTGTTTGACTGACAGCTCCCTAACTTCCCTGTTAGTTTTATGGCACCTCGTTTGATTTGTTCAGATCTATCTACACAAGTCTGGGGACCTCAGCACACTCCCAGCAGAGCTCTGCCAAACTTCAACCGTCAAGACATCTAATCTGCCTCAGTAACTAAAAGCACCTGTATGGGCGCGTGGGGGCCTTTCAGATATCAGTGCCCCCTTTTGCTTCGACAAGAAAAGGTTTGAGTTCAGGAAATCTCATGCACTCCCAACTCTTAACAGTATTGTGCTTCAATATTAAAGTTATATCCTCTCAAGAGACAGTTCAGACAACCCAGCTACACTTGTAATGTGCAATAGTTTGCAATAGTGTAAATATCCACACATACTGTACATAAAACCTCATAACCACAGTTTATCTGGGCAGGGTGATAAAGCAACACATGTTAACATATATACACAGACATGCTGATTTTCCTTTTGATTTCTCACTGTAGCTATAGATAAAGGAAAATGTTGCAGTTTCTTTCAAACTGTTGAAAATGATCTTGTTGCTGTGAAAAGAACCAACACAAGCAAATGTTTCACTCGTGCTCAGATGTGCTCGAGCTTAATGAAATGGAGACATTGAAATTGCTCTGTGAAGATACTGATTCACCTCCTTTTTCTCCGTAGTAAGACATTTCAGCCTCTTGTGGTTTAAAAAGTGCAACAGTCAGTGCTATGATCAGTTTTTTTTTTTCTTTCGATTAATTGTAAAGTGCTAATGGATGGACTGAGCGAGCTGGTGAGCTACAATTCATTGTCTTATTGACCGTCTCTGTTGGTGGCTGAATGACATCTGTTAAGGGCATCTGTTCCAAGGAGAGAGTGCCATTACTGTCACAAACACACACACACACACACACACACACACACACACACACAGACACATAGTAAAAGTGCGTGAGGTAAGCAATAACAGCAGCCTCCTGCCAATGATGCTCCAAGATAGGATCGCCTCCGGGTAGAGAGTGGCCGTACTTGTTCTCCTCCTCTGCTGTGTCTCTCTCCTCTTGTGTAAATAAAAGTGTAAATGGATCATCCATTATGAATAGACATACAGATGTGGCCACATTTCCAATATCCTGATTATCCTTGCTAATATAGATATAGACTCTATCAATTTGCAGCGTTAGTAAATTGCCATTTTCCTCCTCTTTCTTTCTCCCCTCCTCCCCTCCTCACCTGCTCCCCTTCTATCTCAACAGTGTAAATTGGTCATGCATAATGGATGAACAGATATAGATGGAAGCAGTGCTCTTTCCATAGATACTGAAGGAGACGCGGGATGAAGTCGGGGGAATGATGCCAGCTGCGTACACACCCTCGTCCCCCTTTTGCTGATCAACGCCCCGTCCGTGTATTTCTAGAATGACATTTTCAGTTTTGATTGACGGTCACAACGTTGGCAGCTCCAACCATATTTGACACTGTCGCCTGGCTTTCAAATGGTGAGAGATTATGACTTTATTTTGCTGCAGACACACAGGTAGACTGCTGATGAACTCCGCAGGGCATCAACAATGACACTTGAACAAGTTACCAGCTCTGCAGCTCTACAAAGCTGCTTGGGCCTCCTTTAGGTTTCAGTCCCCTTCCATAGAGTGCTGCAGAGTCTTAAAACCTGGAAATTAGTTAGCATTTTAGCACTTCCTGTTCCCTTCTCCTTAAGTTTATGGGTTTTGTGAATACTTTTTTGTTTAGAAAACTTAAATAAGGTCTGTGGTTAACACAAGCTCAAGACATTTTCGTGTTTTTATTTGTCGACATTAAATTCACCAGTAAATACCCCAGTCATGATTTCTTTAAGCTTTTATGTCTCTTAAAAAGGCTGGTTGCCAAAAAGTGGCTAAATGTAAACTTTTCTTCGTTGCAGATCTTATTTTCTGCAACAATCCAAAAGCCAAAAGGAAAAGCATTGATATATTATACTGATATGAGATGAATATAAATACTGGTTTTGTATTCATCATCTGGCCAGAAACGCAGCTCCAGTGCGATGATAATGTTTCTCTGTGCCTGTTGGAAATGTAAATATATAAATATTTGTTAGCCAGAATGTGATAATATGTCAGCCTCTGTATCTTTCAGCTAGCTGTAGAGGTCATCTACCTTTTTCTTCATGCCTTCATGAGCTCGAAATGAGAGTTTGGATACGTGGGAGTATTCCTACTACACAGTCCCCTGCCACACAGGAAGTGATACAGAGAAGTAAAGTGACAAAGTGGATAGTTAAGAGCACCATTTTCCCCCCATGGCTGAACAAAGGGAAAAATTGATTGCCATCTATACAGAATGTAACAGCATCAGAAAAGGTCACTGTACTACCAGCACTGTTTAAGAGTGAAAAATGCTGCACAAAAATGTTGTTGATGTGTATTTTCTTTCTATTTCACCTTGTGTTGGAAACATACACATAAACTGCTGGTCAAACCAAGATCCTTGATAGTTTCTAAGATTCTTAAATTCCTGAAATATTTACTGAAAGACATTCAAGATATGGATTTAATGACTGTTTAAGGGACAGAGAGAGAGAAAGGAGATAATGTGCAACCAGTTGGTGTGTCAGGAAGCAACAGGTGTTCATGGCTCTTGTCTGTGTTTGATGATGCTTTAGCATGAGCCTTTAAAATTGTAGGGATTTCTGAGCTTAGTCTCCTGTGTTATCAGCAGAGGAAATAACTTCCAGGCTTTTGTGTGTGTGTGTGTGTGTGTGTGTGTGTGTGTGTGTGTGTGTGTGTGTGCATGCGTGTGTGTGTGCATGCTTTATGTTGCTGCAGCAGGATAAGGTGCACATCAAAAGCAGTGGAGAGGAGAGATAATGAAATACACTGGTGAGGAGAAGCTCAAAGGAACTACAGCACAGCTGATCGTTATCACCGGTCATTTGACAACATCATTTGAGTATTTAGAGAAAATTTTAGCCTCGGTCCCTTTGATATCTGAAATCTTTAAAAAGCCTGGTCCCTGCAAGACATACTGAAACAGAAGCAGGAAGAAGTCACTTTTACCTTAAGAGAAGAAATGCTCTACTCGTACTGTCACTGCAATAACTGCTTCTTGCACATGTAGTATATTTGAAATATGCTTATAACATAAATGTAAGATTGTTTATTGATATGTCCAACAAGTCTGCCACTGTACAGGTCGCTTGTCCCTACCTACGAATAGAACTCATAGGACTGTACCAGTAGCAGGTGTACTGGACCTTTGTCGTCATGGTAACAACAATAGACAATCAATTAAGTTTGTGGAACAGTCATGGTTTGGTTTAGGCACAAAAACTACGTGGTTAGGTGGTTTCCCATAAGCTCAGAGGACCTTCGTCGTCATGGTTACAAAATAAACACACAGCTAAGGCTGTGAAAGTCCTGCATTTTGTTGACTCATCAATTCACCCCAACCTCCACCTAATGAGAGTTTTGTCGCTCATAATTATTTTGGCTACTGGAGGTCGCCTGACAATAAAACGTAACTATGGGTCATAATAAAATCTTTGCACAGATCAACTATGGGATTTTTTTTTTACAGGACAGTCTCATATCTCAGCTGCACCTAACCTTCTCAGCTAGCCTCTTAACATCCATATTTTTGTTAATGTTATTTGCATACATTTGAATATTTTAATAAACTTTGTATGTTTGTAAACAGGTCGCCGTCGACCCGTATTGAAACATCGGCCACCTGGTGACGGATTATCAAATGTATTATGTGTGTAGCTTTAACACCGGGAACTCTAACTCTTAACTTTAACCAAAGAATTTCAGCTGCCTAATCTTAAACAGACTTTTAAAAATAAATCTGAAAATGCTAATATAAGCTGCGTTTGTACAAATATAGCCAATTGTTGCATCGTCACTAAGGAATTAAATCCCAGCTCCTTACTTGCTTTATTATTTCTTTGGTGAATCTGTGTTGTGATATGAATCTGATTCTTGGTATTCCTGCATGATATAAGAAGTGTAGATATTTAGCCTTCCCTCCATTGTTCACCTGGCTGACTGGCTGACTCATGAGTGAAGGCAGGCAGACTAAGGTGTTCCACATATCACTGACATTCAAATATGAATGACATGGTGTCATGTCGGACAGCAGGCAGAGCAGCTGTGTTGCCCGGTGCCACTCACACAGTGGCACATTGATGCATGCCATGCCTGAAGACTAAACAAAAGCAGTGAGACAGGGTGTGTGTGTGTGTGTATGTGTGTGTGTGCCAGAGAGAGAGTGTTTGTTAGTGTTAGTGTGAGTAAGACACTGAGGGTGTGTCAGTGTGTGTGCACATGTAAGCGCGTGTCTTTGCGTGTGTGCATATGTGTGTGTTTGGTGTCATTTGCATGCAGGTCATGATGACCCTCTCCTCTCATCTGAGATTCTCATTAATTCGAAAACAACACACAGACACACAGACACACACACACACACACACACACACACACACACACACGAGTATGCCAGGCTCTACACAGGCCATCACAGTCTAATCATTGCACCCTGCCCCTTCAATCTCTTTCTCCTCATCTTTCTTTTTCACTAGCTCTCCGTCTCTTTACCTCCTCTCCCCCTTTTGTCTGCCCACATATGCCCCCCATTCCCCCTCCCCTCCTCTCCTTTTGCTCTCTCTCTCTCCTCTTTTTGCTGCCTTCCATTTCCCTGCATTTCCCTCTCTCTCCTGTCTGTCTCTCTCATGTCTAATTGGGGTAAACACTCAGCAGCTTATTAGGGACACCTCGATATGTAGACACCTCGTTGTGACACCCCGCCATTATGTCCCCATTATTGTGACACCCTCTCATGCCCCGCGTATGAAAAAACCCTCTTGACCTCGTTATGTCCTCATTATGATGACCCCTTGTGTAATGACATAATGACATCTGCTCATTAATACCTTGTTTAAGCGCAGGCTATAATGACATAGTTCCTGCCTGCATTATTGGCAAACCAGTCCTTCTTTTGCATGTGACCCTGGTGTTGGCTGCTGACATTGACCGAATGCTGATGGACAGCAGAGGACTGATCATATCATATCAAGTCGAGAGGTTTGATCCCTGTAATATCCATCTGCCTGTGAGTGTCCTTGAACATGACACTCATCCTCAGTGACCAGGCCAGGCAGTAAACATAAATGCAATATGCTGTTTTTTTATTCAGTTTTCAAAGCAGGGTTTAATTGCTCTGTTTGCAGGAACCAATTACATAACACATATTTTTTTTTCATTAAAAATAGAGACATAGAGTCTATGATATCCTATTTTCATTGTGTATTTACTGACGGCTGGTGGTGCTTTTTTTTTTATCATCTCCATTGCTTTCTTCAGCTTCCAGATATTTAACTGCATCTTTCAGATTTGCTCTGCTGTGTGATATTGTTCTGAAGTGGTAAATTTGAATAAACTGTGAAGGGCGACATTTAATAATGGCTCGCACTTGAGAGTCAGTCATACCAAGAAAAAGCTTTTATGCTACTTTTTTTTTACAAACAAACTGCCAAAAATGCTGTATCGTGTTCTGTTTTGTACAAAAATCAGAGTAAAATTACCCTTTGAAAAAATACTACAAACACCTCTGCAATACCATAGCATCCAAAAACCAAAAAAGTCCCAGCAATACATATGCTGTGTGTGCAATACTTAATCAGTGTTTGTGGAGGATTTGTGCTGATTCCACTCCTCCACTTTTTGACACTGGATATTTGGTCTGTTAAGGAAAGAGCAGTTTGATTTTATCCAACACAAAACCATCTCAATTTAGTTTTACATATCCTCTCTCAGGCTTCTCTCTGGAGCTCTAGAAACAAAAGGTCGGTGAGCCAATCAGAAGAGCTCTGAGCCTCTCTTCTGATTGGCTGACTGTTTTCTGAGTTATTGAATAAAAGATACAGCAGATTTCAAGTAAACACTCAGAGTACACAAACCCTGCAGGGTGGATGGTGGGTCCAGGTGGGCGGGGCTTGGGGCATGGCTGAGGGCAGTGACTGCTTTGTTGTGACATCACAAAGTTACAGAAGTCCTGATGGTTGGTTTTAAGGCTCAGTTTCTGAATACAGGCTGTGTGCATTTCTCTGTGGACTGAGCGCTTTGATACTTTCACAGTCTTAATATAGAAGCTAGAGCTGTTTTAAAATCAAAGAACACATGGAAATCTTATTTCATACAATAGGGGGACCTTTAATGGCCTTATCTGTTGTACCTTTTATTTATATGCCTATCTGCTGGTCACTACACAACAACAACTACAAACTACAGCCTCAAATGAACACAGTGAGAAATCAAATCAAAAAGGTGATTTTATTATAGGACTCTGGTTCTTTGCCACTGTGGACATTTTGGTTTGTCAAAGCCAAATAATTGTAGGTGTCTCTAATGACGTTACAGATAGCTTTGTTAAAAAAGCGAAGTATTGTTAGTAATATAAATTACATTTGACAAGTCAAAATGTCCGCTGGGAAAAAGGTCTGCTGTATTGAATTGTCAAGATGCTCCAGTCATCAGGTTCAACGCCTTGTTCTGTGTAATACATTGAGGACAGTGACAATAACAGTGTTCTGGTAACACACTGTGTACTGTATACCATAATTCCCGCCACATGGCAGAGTGACCAGCTCATACTGTGCACCTTCACTACCTTAATATGTTTTATTTTACACCTAATGAAATCCCATTATGCTCAGAAGGCTTCAAACAGTTGCGAAATCGCACACGTACGAAGGCACGCGCTGTGGAAATGACCCCTGTGGATTCATAAGCCTATAATGAGCTCCTATGGAAACTCTCTGTCTGTGAAATGAGGCAGAATTATAGAGGATTAACCACAAAGTAACCCTATTCAGATCTATTGTCAAAACATCTGTCTCCGCTCCTCCTTTGTCCTTCTTTAATTTCCTCTCCTCCTCATCCACTCTGTCCCTCTCCTCCTGTGATGACAAATTTATAAACCTGTCATCTTCGCATCTCTCTGGTCTTCTCCTCCCTGCCTCGTCTCCTTCCCTCTTTCCCTTCATTTTGCTCCTCCGCCCTCTCCTCCCCTCTATTCTTCTGTGCTCATAATGTCTTTGATAAAGCCTGTCAGATTAATTAATGTGATTAACTGTCCGTGTTCTCACCGATAACAGACCTTCAAAATTTGACTAGAGGACATTAGTGTGACTGACTAGCTGGTTGGAAGGATGATTGACTGGCTGCAAAAGGTTGGGGGGGGTTACTGGCTGACTGTACTTTACGTGGCTCATGTGCTCTTTGATCTGCTTTTAAAACTGTGCAAATAATGAGTCTGTGGGGAAGAAGCAGAAAGTCACAGAAAGAATAAAAACATGAGGTTTCACAGTTTCTCAGAAGTTCTGAAGCTGTTTGAATTTCAGGTTTTACATCTGATAAAAGCATATTATTATTATTATTAGTATTATTATTAGAAAAGGTATGGTGAGATGGTAAGGTTTCTTTTAAAATCCAGTACATCCAGTAAAGAAAATGTTGGGATAGGTTTAGGCAGAATATTGAATAATCTTCTCATTTCTACAGATTAGAAAAATTTACAATTCGGCATCTGTTCTCTATTATAATTAGAGAAAATAGAGAAAATATGAAACTCTCAATTTGCGTTAATCCATGTGCATTCACATGGACAACTATGGCAACATGCAGTGTATAGTAAGTACCCGGATGATGCACTCAAAATGGTCCAAAAATTGAGTGAGGAAATCTGGACTGTCGCCATCTTGGCTACCGAGCGAAAGAGGGAGGGACAACCAATGCATTTTCAAACTTGTAAAAATGGCGACAAGGGATGGAGCACACATTGTCGCTCGTGCAATTTCCATGTTGCAAGACAAAGGGGGTGCACACAGGAAAATAAGAAATCAAGTGAGCAAGGCAGATATTTTGCGACAATCGCACTCATGATGCGATCGTCATTTCTAGTTAATGCACAACAGCAGCGTTTCATCTGAGACATTCCAAAACAGAAATTCACTCACTACACAAGTGATTACACTGTGTTTACTACATGTTCTGAAGTCTCTGATTTGAAACACAGCTATAGATTTCACTGTCTTTCCCCGACTGGTATTAATGAAGATATTCCACACACACTAAAAAGAAACTGGCTCCAAATCCCACTGGCACTATTGCTGAAAAACTGTCTGAATCCAATTAGAAATGTTTTTGATGATGATGTGTGCAACCTCAAAATGGCTAGTTTATTTATTTATTTATGTTACTCACTTCTTATTTATTGAAATGACAACTTTATGTCTTCTTGATTCTTTGTATTATTTTGAAACATCTGGATGAGAGTAACAGATTTACTCTTTGCTGCAGTTAATAATAATAATCATAATTATATATTTATCTCTATTGCACAATTAATGCTGGATAAAAGCAAAAAAAAGCCATGAAACAATAACACAAGGATTAAAAAAGACAGGATAAAATAATTGGTGTGTGAACGCACCTACCTGTTCACAGATTTGTTGTTCCACTGAAAGAGTTTGAGTGGCACTTGAAACATAAACACTCAAGACATTAAAGTGGGAGATGAAATTTAAGGTGCTACAAGAAGTTCAGGTGTGACTTGACATGAAAGTGGTGAAGCAGTTCAAGTCATTTTGAAGTTCATACAAAAAAGAAGAAATGAAATGTCAGTCGAAGTAAAAAATCTTAAAAAAAAACTATATGTCAATTAAAGTGTGAGCGCTGAAAGGAGTTGAAATTTCAGCTGAAGTGTAAGTGCTGAAAGGCATTAGTGTCAGTTGAAGTGTAAACACTGAAAAAAGCCAAAAAGTTAAGTAAAGACGTTTGAGAAAGAATGAAAACAATGTGGAGAGAAGAAGGTGAGAAAAAAAAACTGAATATGCGCGTTACCACCATCTGTAGGGTATAGCTACTTAACACACCTTATGATGTGTTATTTTAAATTCCTTTATTTTGAAGGCTCTGCTTACATCTGCTGTTTAAGCGACTGCACTTGTGCAGTCGCTTTATTTTCGTACTGTTCTGGTGATAAAACAAAAGCACAGGAGCAAGAATAGATACGGATAGAAAGGTGACAGCAAACAATGAGTGAGAACAGCTGTTTGCCATCTACGACAGCTTTAATGTGTTGTTCAAAGACAGAGGTGATGTTCTACATATTCTTCCTAGCAGGACGTAACATTCGGTCAGACTTCATTACAAAAAGGATGTGATATGAAAAGATCACATGTGGTCTTTCACATTATTCTCTGACGTTGTGCAGAGCTTTCAATCCCATTAACCCCGGGTGACCATTCTGCTCAGCCTTAGGCTTTATAAGGCCTCCTACTGGTTCATTTTAAATGGCTCTACCCTGGTATCAGGTGAAGGAAAGAGTAGTGTTAGTCCCGAATTTGCAGATTTAGTAATAGGCCCTAAAGCTACTTGATGCATTGTGGAAGGGGCGATGAGTTCGTCCTGGGCCTACAACCAGCCTAGTGTACAGATAACCAGAGGCTAGGGATGTGAAAAGCATGGTAGGGTCAACATCCAGCTCTCCAGTGTAGAGCTCTCATGTTCATTGTCTATACATGACAGGTGAGTGTGTGGGCAGCAGACAGAGGAGGTGGCCGAGTGTGTGGCAGACAGACAGGCAGGTGGACAGAGCGGTCGGCTGATCTGTCTAAACCAGGTTTCAGTGAAGAGCTTTCGTTATCAGTGGTGGGTGAATGCATAGGTGACTGGCTGTGCAATGCAAATCTGTAATATTCAGGTTCAGGGGCAGCTGTCAGGTGGACTGGCTGCTCGGCTGTGCAGTAAAACAGTGACAGGTGAGCTTGAATGCTTTACCTGAGCAAGTGGAAAACGCATGTCAGGAATAATGACAAAGAGCAGTGTGATACTAGCACAACACGCCTCGGTTTGAACTGCTTCTGACTGTCTGATTCATCAGGGAAAATACAGTTAATTCTGACCCCCTCATGTTGCTATGGTTACCAAATGATTTACGTAGACATTTCATATAACGACACGTCTGCTGTCCAAAAGCCAAGTCTCAGTCCAGTTGTTTGGTCCTCAGCAGGGTTCAACTGAACCGAACTACCTGAGCAAACCCATCAAAAAAACTGGTTACGGCTGAAAACACACAAAGACAAGCTCAATTATTTCTAGTAATTTCCGAGACACTATTTCAAATTTGTCTGAATTCAAAAGGTGGAGCATGGCGAAGTAAAAAATGACAGCTTCCGTGTAATGTATCTAACCAGAATAGTGCTGAACTCATTTGGCAGGGAGAATTGTAAAATTCAGCTTTCCCCTTTCACCTGGGGCTTTTATTGCGTTCAGTATTTACACTGTTTTCTGCCTCAAGTGTTCTAATTGGAAAATAGTAACTGACTTGATTTACATAAGTGGTCTTAATACAAGCTGCTTGTTAAGTTTTACACCCTGGTGTAATTAACATGCCTCTTCAACACAGTCCTGAGTGTTTTGCTGACTGTTGGCACCAGGTTTTCACCATTTACAAACATGTGTGTGTGTGTGTGTGTGTGTGTGTGTGTGTGTGTGTGAGTGTGTGCGCGTGTGTGTGTTTGTCTGACCTCAAAAAACAGCTTTTCATTTTGGAGCAGCACATCTATGATGGATGAAATTGTGGATGACTGAGTGGCTTGGTGATAGCTTAAACCAGGTTTTCAGTGCAGAACACTCATATATAACATGCGTGTGTGGGTGACAGTCTGCAGAGATGTGCTGAATCTTAAACACAGCTACTCCTCCTCATAAAGGCTGCATTCACTCAGGAGGAAAGGTCCCAGTTCGGTTGCACCTAAACTGCACAACCCAGATTGAACTTTCTGTTCTTTTATATGGATTTGATATGTTACAATATTATAATATCACAAAAAAACAGGCTAATGTAAAGTTAAATATGATTAAAAATAAAACATTTATGAACCATAGCCAAAGAAAGTCTGTGATTGGCTGACAGGTGTCTCTTCAAACATGGTGTTAGTCAACAGTTTAACTACTGTTCAGTACTGCTAAAGCGTCAGATATGGCAACTAAATGGCTCCAGACATATGAATGCCCCTTTTGCTATTTGTTTGTAAGATGTGTAAATACATGACTTTTTCTGAACACATGAGCCATATCGACTTAATAAAGCCATGATATTTCAGGGCTTTGCGTCTGTTGGCTTATCCTGGAGCTCTTCTGCCTCTCAGATCGAGGTTAATGCAGCTTGTGAGGAGAAGAGTCATGACACTATGATACTGTACAACATACATTTCTGCTGGACTGAGGAAGTCTGCCTCACTGCATTCTGTGTTGCTGGAAAAAAAAAAAAAACTGGTGATGAACAAGGTTGAGAAAAAGTTGTAAAATATGAGTCACAAGAGAAACACCATCATCAACAGCTGTTATGGGTTTTAGATTCAATTTTAAACCTCGTTTCTTTGTCCTTCTCCATTTGCCATTAATTATGCAGCTTTCACACAATGCAAAGATGGAGGAGCACAACTGTAAAATATATGCAGTTATAGTTAAAACAGTACAGGAAACTTCTCACTAACATTATACTTTTCCCATTGTTTAACTCAAATCCACTGCCAAATGTAACTGTTCAAACTCTGCAATGCAAACCACCATAGTTCACACGGTTCAGCGGTGACAAGACTTTACTTCAATTGAGCAACGGCACCCTAGACACCTGAATTCCTGTTTCTTTCACCACTGGGAAGCTGCATACACCTCTGCTCTTCTGCTGCCTTTTACCAAAGTCTACAAAGAACCTGAAAGCCTTTTAACAAGTGAAAAAAGGCAGAAAGTCTGACGTCTGTTTTTTAAAGTTGAACGTGGGAGCGGTGTCAGTCAGTTGGTACCGTGCGACTTGTTCAGAAAGAGCAAGGGAGCGTGGGTGACATCTCTCTGTGTCACACTCTTTCACTCTTACTCATTCTCTGTGTCAATTTCCCCTCCTCTCTCAATCTATTTCTCTTTCTCTGACTAAACCGGGGTGTGATGACTTTGTGACAGCTCCACAAAAAAGGCCCATTTTGAAGTTAAAATGTGGGGTGCTTGTCAAGGGGGCAGAGTGGGGGGTCTTTGTGCGGAATGGGCCTCCGTGTGTGTGCTTCTCTGCGCGTACATTTGTGTGCTTATGTCAGTTTGTAAATGTGTGATGCATGCTAAGAGTGACAGGTGGTGGGCTGAGGGAGGGGAAGAGGAAGAAGGAAGAGGGTTTAAAAATGGCGTGACTGATGGCTTGATTGCCAAAGCTGATTTAAACCACAGAAGATATAAAAAGCGTTTATAATTTTAGGCTTTCTCTCCTCAAGAACTTTCGTCTCTTGAGTATTTTTAGAGTTGTAGAATTACTCAGTCAGACAGCTTTTGAGAAAGAATCGAATCCTGGCCGGAAACAGCCACAGAAAGTATCCTGATGACGCCAAGATGGCCACAAACATTTGAAAATAAAAGTATGGCATGGTAGAGAAGTTGTTAATGTAAGCGCCAACACGAATGCACTAACATGCTTTTAAGTCCAAAATATTGGTAGAAAAAGTCTCTTTGAAAAAGTCTTTAACTAAGCACCTAATAAAATTAGTTGTACAAATAATTTTTCAATGATCAGTAAATATAATAATTCCCTATCAGTGTATGTCCTCACACTGCTCAGTTGTGGACAGCTACCAGTTCACGTCCTTTCCTTTCTTTCCTGCTTGTTCTGAACATGAGTTTTGCACAATGTTATCATACATGTTAGGGAGTGGGGGAATAGACAAAAAGACCAGCTTCATTTGGCTTTGACATGTTAGGTCATCAAACCTGAGACAGACAGAATACACAAGGGTTAAAGGCAGAACTGATGTTTACATCACGATGTGCATGAACATTGCTGGGTTGACCAAACACATCTATTCATGTGCATGTGAAATCAGTCAGCGACGGTACAAATGTACAAAATGATACGAGAGCTCGAGCCGCACAGTAGCAACACTGCTGATGGGGATTAAGCGCCTTGCTCAAGGGCACTCATCCATCCAGCCAGCCATCCATCCCTCCACGCAGCCTGGCAGCCAAAGAGCCAAGGAGTCCTTGAACCAGCTCGCCAACTAGTCATCCCTCCATCCATTTTGGCCACAGCTCCAAAAAGTAATTGAACTGCTCATGTAAGAGGCCTAAATGGCAGACACACACACACATATATACACACACACACACACACACACACACTCCCTCTCTTCCTCTCTGCTTCGCTGTTTCTCATTGTCTCTCTTTGTTTCATCCTCACTGTATTTTCTCCTCTCCCAGTCACTCTCACTGAGCCAGCTCTGAGGATCTGTTGTACAGACTTGGACCTAGAACCTTCCCCTTGTTCCAATGAGAAAATGTGTTAGTGTCATTTTTTTTGCACGCGCGTGTCTCTGTGATTTGTGTGTGTTGCAGAAACAGATGTAATATCACAGAGAACATCTGTCTCTAGTGTGTTGACGGGGAGAAGGATATGCAAAGCTCTGCACTTGGCGGGGTTATGATGTGTGCATGGATCTGTGTGTGTGTGTGTGTGCGCGTGTGTGTGTGTGTGTGTGTGTGTGTGTCTGTGTGACCGTTTCTGAGAGATGAGCTTTTATTGCTTCATAAATCTGTCGCTGAGATCCGGGCGGAGGATCATGACTGTGTGGATACATGTGTGTTTGAATTGATCCCATCCAAGAGTTCTGTATGTTAAAGATAAAGATCCACATTAACTAACATATCTGTGTCTATTGGTGACTTTCTGAAGCTGTTAATCTTTCTAATATTTCTAAACTTATCACACTCTTTCAACCTGAATTATATGAAAACTAAAAAAGAAAACAAAAAACTATATAAGTATAATCAGATTATACAGTTCTCTCCTCGACTTAACATCAAATCTTATGAGAACATAAAGCTGTTTATAGTTCTACATTTTCCTTCGTTTTGCTGTTAGATTAATTAGGAAGTTAATACGGCACGGTAGTACAGTGGTTAGGACTGTTGCGCTGTGTTCAAACCTGCTGGCGTCTTTCATGCTCTCCTCGTGCCTGTGTGGGTTTACTCCAGGTAGTCGGCTTCTGAAGATAAGTTTGGATGTAACTAAAACAAAGGTTCAGCAGAAATCCCTTTTTACTTAACTAACATAACAAAAATGGCAATTTCAACAAATAAGGCCAGAAGATGAAGCTAGCGCAAGTCTAACAAATGAAATACTAAAGTAGCTCCAACAGAAGACAACATGGTGCACAGCAGGATGGATGGGTGTTATATAATTCATGTGGAGGACAGTGGCCAGCTGTTTCGATTTCCCCGATGACCTCCAGCTCCACTCAACCAGGAACCTGCAACATGAAAACAGAGCCCACAAACAACACAGCAACAACACAACACACACGAGCCGTGGTAGAGGCCCTGGGTCCGTCACGCCTCCCACAATCCTACAACATGCAGATTAGGTTAGTTGGCCGTAGGTGTGAATGGTTGTTTGTTTCTATACAGTATGTCAGCGCTGTGATAGACTGGCGACCTGTCCAGGGTGTGCCCCGCCCTCGCTCAATGTCAGCTGGGATCGGCTTGCAGTTGTAACTGTCAACAGCTTTTTAATAGGCAGTAGGTGATCTATGACCTTCACAGGCTTCTGTCAGGTGCAATTAAGAACTGTAATAACCTCTCTGGTTTTGTCTGGATTTTCTAAATAATCTTAACAACACAGATGAATGCCTTCTTCCTTTGTTTTTACAGTATTTGGTGTTCAGACCTGCGTTAAAGTGCGTCCTCAGTGATCCGATCACAAGTGGTCGATCGGATCACGCCTGGCTTTAAAATGCGTCTTGAGTGACCACTTGTGATCGGATCTCACTTTCTCGCTTTATATGCAAATGTGTGTAATTGTTGTTTAGCCAAACGACACGTGGATACATTGTCAATGAGTGTGTGTGTGTGTGTGTGTGTGTGTGTGCGTGTGTGTGTGTGTGTGTGTGTGTGTGTGATTGAGAAAGAAAGAGAGAGCAGGTTACAGCTTACAGGGGTTGAGCGAATCAATGTGCTGCACTGTTTCTACAGTGAAATCAAGTTTTATCCATTTGACAGTAAAACAGTGAAATATTTTGGGTTCATGGTGAAAGTGTCTTGGGACTAATGATGTGTCGTCAGTACAGGAGGCAGACCTTCACCCTTAAAAACAGAGGAAACATTCAACCTGCTTTTCTCTCCGCTGCTGTTCCCTGTGTCTCCCTGAAGTCACTATAATTAGAATACAGGTGTTCAAAGGTGGATCTGAAATGCCATTCAGTGAAGTAATTGTTTAAAATGCTGCATTTACTGCGTATTCTCTGCTGTCACATTAAAACACTTCAAAACCAGGTTAGAGTAGATTACATGATGCGAGCGTGTGTTTGATGAAAAGAACCATGAAACATTTAAACCTCTGTACGATTTCAAAAATGTGGTTGAATCAAATCCAAAAATAGCAGTTTAACCTCTTTTCTGGAATTAATACTCAAAGATGTGTTTTTCATCTGACAGCTGTAATACATATACTCATGACACATTATGAAGCCTGTGCATTTCACTATAATTGGTATCACGCTGTGCTGCTTTTGAACAATACTCTCTGTTAAGGTTTTTCTTTTTTCTTTTAAACCCTGGGGTTTTCTTTTTGAAACGCTTGAAACGATGGTGGCAGCCAAGAGGATCAAAAAAAGAAAGCAAGCTTTGGACTGGAAAGTTGCAGGTTTGAATCCTAGACATGCTAAAGAGAACTCAGTACTGGAAGGAAATAAGCGCCTTCTCCTCTTCCTGTAGTAAAGCTCATAATGTGTATAACTTCTGCATTGGAGTTGTTCAGTGAATACAATAGGAGGGCAACTTGCAAATGTCTTGCACAGTGTGCATCTGTGTGAATTCAAAGTATTATGTTTCAGCAAAAAGAGCAGTCCTCCCTGGAGAAAGTGATAAAATGACAGCGTGACACCAAAAATTCTTTGAAACAGCGTTTGCAGCTCGTGCCTCTAAAACTCTTCTTCGAAAGCTAAAGTCATGAAATTCTGTCAGAAGTAGAAGCTCTTGTGGTGCAGCACTTGTCACTCACTTGCTCCCCCTTTGTCTCACTTTCTCTTTACATTTAATTTTTCTTGTCACTTGTTAGAATACATCACTTAATAAAACAGACACCACTGTACAATATTAATCTCACCACGTCCTTTATATTACTTCTGAGCGTATGAAAAACCTTTTGTGCCTTGTAATTTTTCCACCTTAATTAACCACTATTTTCCTTTCTCCCTTTCTCTGCACTTTAAATAGAACCATGTATTTATACCACTTAGTAGCTTTCTATGTGTGTTTTCATATGTAAGTAAAGCACCCCACTCTGAAGTACGTGGACTGCATGCTATGATCTGTGTTAATGTGCATGTTTGTGCAAATAGCTTGTCAGTTGATCATTTCCTCCAGGTGTATTTTCTCGCATTTACAGAAAAACCTATACGGCCATAGTGATTAAAAGCACCATTTGTGCAGGAAAATTATAGGTCTTACTGTAAATCTGTACTTACATATACACCTCAGAAGCACATCAGAGGATGCACATCTCGAAGGATTTTCTTATGGATAAAAGACCGTATTGCTACTCGATTGTAAGTCTTGGCTCTGCCCTCCGTGGTGCACAGCACTCGGCTCTCTGTGCCTCCACTCCTGCCTAGGGGAAGCTTTCTGCCTCTGTGCTTTCAGACCTCTTTATAGCCAGCTCAGCTCTAAAGACGCAGGGCCTGATAGACTGAGACCTGAGAGACTGCTGCATTTTCTTGACTGCTGATTCCCCCGACAAACCAAAGTGTCATTCCTCTTTTCACATTTGGTGATTCCTGCAATCAACTTATTTGCTTTTCTCCCTGAGCAAATATTTTTTCAAAGAGGGTGATGACTGAATATGTATTGGGAACCTGTAAGCTGTTTGAGCAGATCAACAGGTATAAGTGGGGCTGTAGTGAAGGGTTTGGAAATTTCAATGGGGTGAGAGAGAAAAGAAAATAAGGAAATAAATAACTGAAATACTGGAGGAAGAAGAGATGACAGTAGAAGAGTGGAGAGAAGTGGGAGGACAGATACACTGGTGAGAAGTTGAAAGAGAGAGGAAGTGTGAGGAAGATGGGAGTTTGTCAGATTGAGGCATAAATGAGTGAAATGGAGAAAGAGAATGACTACTATAAATCTTCCGCTAACTAAGCAGATTTTTGGATTAAGTTTGGACGTGTTGTTGTGGTCGAGCCTCTTAAATGTTATTACCAGGAACATAAACTGCGCGGAAGAATCTGCCAAGCTGCAGTTTGTCCACCAACTGTGCATCAGCTCGAGGGCTCGTTCTTGTCAGTCCACCGGTTGCTGACTTCACACAGGCTGCTGTTAACAGACAGATATTCCCTTTAAATCTGAAACATACGACAACATGGGCAGAGGTTCCTGTGCAGGCAGGTGAACATTGTCAGTTGTTGGACTTAGTGCGACAAACTTGGCTCTGGTTAAATATGTAAAGGTGTGCAGAGACAAAAAGAATGTCTGGTTGAGTGAAGGTCAATGTGAAACTGTCATCAAGGTTAGAAAGCTTAAGTAACTGAGAGAAGCCCTGGAGAGCGCAACTTATACTGTATATTTATAGCCACTTCCATCTGTCAGCTGCTGCCAGTTGCATTGACTTCTCAAGCACTTAGATGCAGCACTTCCTGTTATCTCATGGTGTTTGTATTTGTTTTGCTTTTTACCACTTTTGTTTTAATGTTAATCAGAAGAACTACAAGAACCACAACAATTAAATGGAAAAATCAGACTAAAGAGTGATTATAATTTAATCACATCTCTAGTCCCTTCAGTCTGCATAGATATGACGAAGTAAAATTGAATTATTTAGCTTCAAGGGATATTTGTGGACTGTGAATTGCAAATTATTGTTTTCATAAGCTCCAAGCTTGCAGATAATTATGCCTGTAGGTAGCAATGAGGAATGCTAACAACACTTACTGTTTTAAGCAGACTATATTTTGAAATTTTACTTCATCTAGTCTTTCTTTCTTTCTTTCTTTCTTTCTGTCTTTCTTTCTATCTGAAGAAAGTATTGTGAGCGGATGTAGCCTGAGCTACAAGCCATTAACCAAAATAAGGGGGTGCAAAAAGAAGAAGAAAGATGGAACTGGAAGCAGCAGTTAAAGCCATTTAGTTTCCTGTTTTAATGCCAGTGGAAGTCAGACCCTCCTGTTTGACGAGTCTTCAGAGTACAGAATGTGAAAAGCACAGAGAACATTTTGTACTGTAACTGCTGTGAGCTGCCGTCTATCAGCATAAAGCCCCCCCCAAACGGCTGCCTCTGATGTGTAACTTACCGGCCAAATAGAAGAGAGTCTTTGTGGTGTTTTCCACACATAGGACTTATAAATAACTAGCTTACTTTCTTTCACTATGTGGAAGTGTAAATTTGATCAAAGAGGCACATTTTACTGGTGACAGACCATTTCTTCAGCTAGTATGAAGACCTGTAATTACCACCACTGAGATACAGGACAACAATACATGTAGCATCACTATAAAAGCTCGCATGTTAACAGGCAAACTAGCATTTGCTGGATATGTGATTTACTAGATGTGAAGAAAGTCAGTCTAAAAAAACAAATCTAAAAAACATTTCACAATTTAACATGTTTCAAATATTTTCATAATGTAACCGGATGGTTAAGCGCTTCGAGTATATATCCAAAATTCAAAATGACTGTGAACTATTTTCAATGAACTCAAACGACATAAGTTATTTCATCTTTTGCAATAAAAATAATAATTGAGAGAGGACTCAGCTTTTGTGCTGCATTAAAAGAACTGTGAATTGCCTTGGTGTATGAAATATGTTATACACAAAGAACTTGAACAGCCTGACAGTAAGAAACTTCAAACAAGGACAGATAATGATGGGATAGACTGACAAGTGGTTGATTATAATAGACTATAACAGACACTGAATGGAGAGAGTACATGTATGGTATGTTAAAGAGAGGCAGAGAGGAAGGGCGACACAAATGCAGACTGGGCAAGACTGACAGGAACAGAGGAGTTGCTCCCTCATCATCTAACTCTCTGGTTGAGTATATAATCAACTTAAATTTAATCCCAGAGTCTGTGTGTATGTGTGTAAATGTGCAAACCAGTGTAGGGGAGATAAGGAGGTCTGCAAATGCAAGAGAGGGTAGGAGAGGAAAGAAAGTATGAACATCTAAGTTCAAGAGAGCCGGGAAGGAAACAGAGATAAGAGAGGAGGGAAGGATGGAGTGATGGAAGGAGAAAGGGCACAGGAAGGGTAAGGAAAGAGTGAGAGGAGAAGAAGGGAATGGAGAAGGCAAGAAAAGTAGAGGGAGAAGTTCCAGGAGGGGATGAAACTGAGAAAATGAGGATGAGGAGTAGACAGGAGAAGAGTGAGAAACCTTGTTTTCACTAATAAGCACGTATCAAAGCTGTCTTGGCTGTCAGATCAAAGACTTGGACTCGACCTTTCTAGGTATCGTGTGTCCAGTTGGACCATTGGGATCGGCAATCAGTGATAAGGGACGAGCTAAACTGACTCGGGTGGAAGGAAGAGAAGTGTAACAGAGTTCATCTGGACTCTGAGGAGCTAAAAAATGATGTTGATGCAGTCTGACGTGTGTTTTCATCTTTGGGTTTTCCTCTTGCAACCGTTTCTAACCTCCGAGTAAAAAAACCCTCACAAAAATGTTCCACGTGACAACACCCATGTGAACTCAAAGCTCATACTAGTTAAGTTGAACCTCTGTAGTTTTGATTTACATATCATGGTTGACAGTTTGATCTTCAGGTGTGAAAATATCACCTCATGGGTGATGTGTTTTTTGTTTATCTCACATATATTTCCATCTGCTTTACATTAGGGGCGAGCAATCCGCCGATCTTATTTGGGATCTATTTTTCAGATGAATTTTACAGATTGTGCCATTAAAAGCCGCGATATTTAGATAATTGCAGCTGGCGACAGCAGTCCTTGTTCTGCTCTGCAGCCACTGTGAGTTTGGAGTAGCAGCACATGAACCAGTCCTCCATCTGAGCAGAACAAGAACCACCTTCACCAGCTGCAGTCCAAGACGGTGGAGTTACACGCCACCCGCGGGACGAGAGACCTGCTACAGGCGGGACAACCTAAGGCGGGGTGAGCTGGGGCCAGTTAGTCTGCAAGGGCTGAACCTTCAAATCAAAAAACTGACATATAGCACCTTATAAATAAATAACAGCACTGTCTAATTGAATACTCCATATGAACTAAGCAAAAAGTTCCTTTTAGTGCACCAGCAGTTGATGAGAATTTCTATAATTTTTCATTTTATGGACTGATTGCAGTTTCCACCCCTCAGTATTTACTTGTAAGTTGATAATGAAGATGAGGGTTTTTCTTTTCTTCATCTGTCAGTAACTTTGGGTATTGCTGCTTATGCTAACAATCAATCAATTAGTTCAATAGTTGATCGATAAACCAATGTCTGTGGACAGCACTCTTGTTCTCCAATACCCAATGAATGATCTGACACGAATATAAAATGAATGAGATTGATTTTAATGATTAATGCCATTGACTGTTTTGGAGACTTTGCATGTGTGTGAGAGAAACACAGAAAAGAAAGAAAATGAAAGAGGCCTCAAATTAAACCGAAGCAGCAGCTATGTGATGCTTTAGAAATGTTGTCAGAGGTTCAGCTAATGATTAGCAAAAACTCTTCTCTGCCCCTCTGAAGCTTGTCTAGGATTTGATGTGAGGATTTAACTACAAAAGACCAGCAGACAGACCAGTTAAAAGAGCAGTCCTCCGCTCGAATAAGCCGCTTTCACACGACTCCAGATTTATCACATTTTCCAAAGTAAACTCAACTAGAAATGGGGCCTCAGATGATGTTATTGGAAATGATAGAGGTCAGAAGGAGGAATAGAGGCAAGGAGGAGAGACTTTGATAGCAACGGATTAAAAGACATAAACAGTAGCTCTCGTATGGGAAGAGACGAGTAGCAGAGCAAATCAGCCGCCCTGAAACGTTGCTTCTCATCATCGTGGCAACCACATGGTGAGAGTCCAGCAGCATCGCAGTCAGACATCGGGGCTGTTTTAACATTTTTAACCATTTGCAGGGTAAACCATTCCAAATGGTTTACATTTCCTGTTCTGCCAGAGGGTGTTTTGTGTCAGGGCTACCGGTCAAATCCAGTGACCATCAGGTAGCAATAACAGTAAAGAACCATGATAATTTGGACAAATTACATCAATGGCTGAGTTAACAACAGGACTTTTTCTCCAATTTTATGGCTGTCTGTGAAGGGAAGCAGCTGGCGTAGTTGAGAAAAAATAATCACATAAGAATGAGCAGTAAAGCTTAAAGAAAAATAGCCACAATGTGCCAACTGCACCAAATAAGGAGGACCTGAAATCATGTTAAACCCCAAAGACAAATGCTGCTAAATCCTAAAACTAGGATCCTAATTTGTCAATCCCAGCTACATTAATGTGGCAACAATAAAATGAAGAAAACTCTGGACCCACTCATGGCAGCACCTGTACTAGCAAAAGGGTGCTCCATAATATTATTTCAAAACCTCTATGGGTAGAATTTGTACGTGATTGTACCATCCTTACTGTGATTGTAAAAGTTTTTGAGTAGTCATATGCATTATTTATCTGCTACAGTCAGAAATGGGCTTCAACTTGACTGATGGTGACATTAGGCATTATGTTTTCGGTTTGTCCATCTGTCCACTCCAATCTTGTGTATCTCAGTCCCGCCTTGAGGGACCTTCTTCAAATTTGGCATAAATATTCATTTTGACACAGGAACGAACTGATTCGAATTTGGCGGTCAAAGGTCTAAAGTCAGGGTCACTGCGACCTCACAAAACACTTTTCTGGCTATAACACACAGACTTTAAATCAAAAAAGGACAAACTGACAAATTATGACATTTTATATCCAAATGGCCAAAGGTCAAATTCAGTGTGACATCATAATGTTCTGCAAAAACACTGGCTGGTTATTAAACGCTGTAACTCACGGGGGAAGGGAGGGGAGATTGTGACTGTATTTCCTGCAACTTGGCTGGTTGGAGGAAGCATATGACCATGAAGCGGTAACTCTAGTCCTCCAGTTCTTTCGTAGATATGGGGTAACAGGTGGACACCCAAAACCTTTCCTGCTCATCACAGCAAAGTACCAGTGTTACTGTTGTCTGGTTGAGTGAGGTGTAGCACAACCACTCTTTTCTCCTGGCAACTTGGTTAACATGCAATGAACTGATAGTTTCAATCTGATGCAATGATTCAATAAGAGAAGTGTTTGATTTTTCACAGTTTTAACATTTTTTTTATTGGCTGATGAGCACACACCTGGCGAGCTAAAGAGCTAATTAGGTGAATTAATTGAAAATAACATTAACACAAAATTATGGTTAATTTCAAACTCACCACAGAGACTGTATCCATGATGCCTGAGTATTATTTTTGATAATTTCACCTCTGTGGTATTTCAAATAAAGGTTTAGTAGAGTAGAGAAGCTGTAATCACATTTTTACCCATTATGCACTTGAAGCAAAAAACTGTTGTTCTTGAAGCTGAATCAGTCAGTAGGAAAACAAGTTTGCAAAGAAAAGTGACTGAACAGCCAACTTCTCTGGCTTTAACCTTGGTGTGCTGAGCGTCCAGACATTGAAAAAGTTTCCCTGGTAGCTCGGTGACAAAAGAGTGAATGGACCTCGACTGACTTGTTGATTGTGTTTCTCACAGTGTGAAAATAACTATTAGCCTCTGTTTGCTGTACTGCATAGTGAACAGTATGGTGTAATGGTGCTGCAACTAGCACTATCCTTTTTAAGGCAGCTGAATATATTTGTTTAGGTTTAGGTTTGTTAACACTACCACAGGCTAAACATTAACAATAGAAGAGCAGACAAGATAAAAATGAAAATGCAACAGACAGACGGATCAACACATGTGAGCTTGACCCAGAAAACAAATGAGTCCATAAGTTAAGAGAAAAAACAACATGCAAAAATAATGAAAACCATAAAACAACACAGCCCCAGCAGAGGGAACATGACTGTGAATGACCTAGTGATGGAGGGTAACAGCCACCGAATAGAAATGGTAATTGCCTTAGGACTCTTTACAATATTAATCTTATAATAATCTGACTATACAATGACTGATCTCCTGACAATTACACTATGGTGTGTGAATCATTATTATTATGAGATGAAACAAGTTTTAGAGTTTAGATCGGGGGTTTTGAGCACACCATCACAGTGGAGCTCATTTTTCAGCCGAGGATTTATTCCGTCAGATGTTGCTGCCTGCAGGTCTGGTGTAGGTCAGCTTGCAGCGGAGGAGAAGTCGCAGGGCTGCTGGGAATTGAGTGTTTTTGCTCAAGGATACTTCAGCAGTGTGACAATATTGAAGTGTTATCCCCCTGTCGACTGCAACATAACAGCTCTGCCCTTCTGTTATCGACCAATCTGAAGCTTCAAAATGTTTTTAAAAAATGCAACAAATACTTTAATACTATTTGGCTTGGACAGTGAATAAGAAAGCCAGCCAGAGGGTTAGACAATGAGTGTGTGTGTAGGAATGACGGTGTGTGTGTGTGTGTGTGTGAGTGTGTGAAAGAGAGAAACATGGCCAAATTTTATGGGTATGAGTAAGCCAACCGATTTAAAGAGAGGGCAGGAAGGGGCCACATCCATAAATGAGTGAAATGGAGAGGCATAAACAATGAATACAAGACAATGTGGCTCTGTTTTTATGTGTGTGTGTGTGTGTGTGTGTGTGTGTGTGTGTGTCTCAGCCTGTATAAGAGTGATATCTGAAAGCCTGTGTGTAAATGGCAAAATGGGGAACATAAACAACGCTGCGTGGCTCTGTGTGCGTGGCTGTGTGTGTGTGTGTGTGTGTGTGTGTGTGTGTGTGTGTGTGTGTGTAAATCATCAATTCAGAGTAGTGAAAGTCTGTTTATTCATGCTGTGACCCACATATGCTCCCCAGAAAGGCCTCATCAAAAGCCTCATTGTCCTCCTCCTTTTGCTCCCTTCACCTCCTTTTCCCTGTCCCCTCTGTCCTACCTCCCTCTTTTTTTCCTTACTTCCCTCACTCAATCACTCTCTCCGTCTCTCTCTTGGGGTCTTTTTATAAGCCGGTCTTGACAGTCTCAGACACCCCCCCCC
>NW_019525489.1:615197-622115 GCF_002814215.2 Seriola lalandi dorsalis | reverse complement strand
GCCCCCCCTGCTTTCTTGACTTCCTGAACCCCATGGTAAAGTGAAACCCTCGCTTCAACACAAGCGCAGTAACACACAGCAGCAGCAGGAAAGTGAGAAGCTGACGGCTGCGGTCACTCAGCATAGAGAGTCTACTCCATCTTCATCAACCTGCTCGGAGCTGAGAGGAACCTCTAACAGCCCGGGATCAGAGAGAGTTCAGGATGTATCTGGTTAACTAACCTTAGCTCCAACTATAACCTGCTTTCCGATTTGCTTCAAAGATATATAGCGTATTCAAGTTTATAATGCAATTTATATTTTTTATGATCTTTAAAATATACTGGGGGACAGATTTGTTTACCTTCTGTGTTCACAGCAGTAGATAGCATGATGCACCAGGCACAGATACAGAGAAAAGATTAGATTTACAGGTTAAAGATGTTTAAAGGTCCCAAATTTTACACTTTTCTCGTGTTTTATTTGAAGTGTTGATCCATAAGAAGAAATATTTGTGGTTTTAACAACCAAAAACCATCTCAGTGTAGTTTTACATCTCCTCTCTCAGGCTCAGCCAATCATTCAATGAGAGGTAAAGACACAGAGAAACCAAATTTTAATGGTGGGTCCAGGTGGGCGGGGCTTTGGGCATGCCTGAAAGTGGTGACTGCTTTGCTATGACATCACAAAGTTACAGGAAGTCCTGATGTCTCATTTTAAGGCTCAGTTTCTGAATACTGGCTATGTGCATTTATCTGTGGACTGAGGCTTTGACACTTTCACAGTATTAATATAGAACTTAGACCTGATCTATAATCAAACAACACATGGACATCTGCCTTTACACAATATGGGACCTTTAAATGTCTGGGCTTAAATGTGGATAAACTTGGTTCAAGAGCTGAGTTTCCAGATCTCTACATTGTTTCTAAGATATAAAATAATTTATTTCAGTGTGAAGCAGGTCAGAGCTACAGGAAGACATGGAATCCTTAAATGCACTTGAAACAATGGTTTAACCTGGACCTATTAAAACACTGAGTTTAGACATCCGGATATTTCTCTCCAGTCGTCCAAACTTTTCCTACTGTGAGCCAAAGTTTACAGGACTTATTGTTTCATACTGGTGGTCAAACGGCGTTTATCTCATATCAGTCTACCATCAAAGTGGTATTAGTTTCATTGCACATAGTTCCCTAATTACACTGTCATGATAAAATCAGTTATTTCAGTCTGAAAGAGAGAAAAATTTGTTGTTGTGAAAGAATTTGCTCTTGAATGGTTATTGATTTTCCTGCAGGTTTTCCAAGTCTCATATGTTTGGTTTGAGGCAGCTGTTTTGTCTATATTCAGACAGATCCCAAACAAATCCTCACATTATCTCAATTTCAAAAGAACATTTGTGTGCTTGCTGTGATTTATTACTGACTTCAATTAATTATGTTTCCATGGAAATGTGGCTACAGCCACTGGTTCAGCTCTTGCAAAAGGTCTGATATATTAATAAATCAAAAAAAAAAAGTCTTTCAAAACAGCTGTGCCAAAAAGTCCACTTTCTGGCTGTGAGCACATTTGTTGCCAAGCAACATCAGGTTTGAATAGTGCTGAAAATTACAGATGTCAGTGACGCACTGAGTATATAACTGTGTGGGTCTAACTATCGTGGAATTTAAATTATACTTATATTCATACTGCTCCTTCACCTGCCTTTAAGACCATCAAAGAGTTTTGCAACAAATAGAAAGCAACATGACTTCACTGACATAAATACATTTCATGCTTCACCTGCGGTGATTGCAACAGTCCTAACAGAACCGATGGAGGAGTTTTCTGATAGTGGCCAATTCAGGGGCCTCAGTCGACTTGAGCTGCAGCGCTCTTTCAGACAAAAGACTCTAGACTTGAGTCGGTGAGTGAAACTCTACCTGACAATATGGGATTGTCTTGGTTTCCAGTTTTCCCTAATGGAAATCAGCTGTGGGGGTTTTTCCTGTCAGGAGCGCCATCAGAATGTTGTCCCACCGGGAGGCGGTCCAGTGAAAACAGAATGACAGAGTGAGGGTGGGAAAAAGGAGAAGGAGAGGAGAAAAGAAAAGAAAGGCAGAGGGAGAAATTACAGTATGATGAGGAGGGAGTCCAACAAAAATATGGTGGACTTCCTTAGAACTAGGAGGAGTGACGAGAGGGAGAGACAGGTTATTCTGAGGACCTTTGAAAAATCTGTGAAATATTTAACCTTGCTGTTCACAAATGGCATCCAAAGATTTCTGTGAGCATTTTTTTTCCTTTTTTTTAGTTTGCTGATTAAAAGAACCCAATAAACCAACATATTCATCCCCATTTATTCTTTTTTGGTAATTTTCCAGATCAGAATCAACTTTTTGATTAATTTTCTGTCAGATAAATGTTAATTACTTGGGACAATTGTTCTAAGTATCAGGAAGGAAAAATAGATATCTGACATAAGGATTTTTTTAGAGAAAAAAGTTTGATTTTAAAAAGTTTTATTCTCTTTCCTATAAATAAGACAGCAGTGTAATTTTGCAAGTCTATTAATTCAGCGGGAAGTGGGTCACATGTAGATTAAGCTTTATTGTATTTTATCGAAGCAACACACCTGATAAAAGGTATAATGAGCTTCAAAATGCCTTTAATCCATACATTTGAACTGAAATTAACAATTTTTTCAGGAAGAAAAAAAAATGTCAGTGTTTCTACAAAGAAATATACAGTTTTAGGTTTTTATGGAGTCAGCATCTAGCTTCCATTAGAGTAACTATATCTTAAGGCACTTCCGCACTGGCATCCACAGTAGTAGATCTAGCAGTCCCTTGATCCCTCAGGAGGAAGAGCAGGCCTGGGAGAAAGTGCAGTAAAGTTCTGGATACTGTAGCAGTTTGTTTACATACATACATTCCTTGTGGCGTACTTCCTGATGACTTAGCTTCTCCCCACTGTGCCCACCTGATGATTCCTCATCGCTCCGAGAACAGATGGCACGGCTGGCTGGGAAGTTTGCCAGCTCTGCCTCTGTGTATTGTCAAAGAAACAGTTTCGGTGTAGCGCCGGTCTTCAGGAGAGCTTCACAGAGAGTCCATTCATGTGGCAGGTCACAGCACTGACTCACCAACTCATCAGCCTGTCTTTTTAACAACACTTTTAACCCTGTTCCCACTGTGAAAGTTGGATGGTTGCCATTGGAGTCCATTGTTACATCAACTGCTGCAACGTGCGAACTATAAACCTCAGTGTCCGATAGTCACAGCAGGTTTTAGCCTCAGAGTTTCTTCAAAGACAACAGTTGCAGCTGTCTTCTCTCTGGTTTTACCTTTTGACGAACATACGATCACTGCTATTTGAAAGGACACCTCTCTGCGACGCTCTTCTAGTTTGAATCGGGCAGCAGCTTCATTTACTAAATAGGTGAATAGCCGAGGTGTTGATCGAACTTGCTAAGGCAGAGTTGTCACTGATTAATTGCATGTTTTAAACTACGCAAAAAACCGGTTCGGTCATCTTTCACATTAAAAGTGGAATTTTCTGTTCAAACCTTCCATCAGGTCAGTGTTGGCGTCTCTGTGGGTCTTGATTTCTTCAACAAATGAAGGTGTTTTCTGGCACCACACAGGCAAATTAAGCAATAGTTCACCGCACACACAGACACGTGTTAGTGGCTGAACTCATGCAGCTTAACACTAATTGCTGAACACATTACCCTGTGCAATTTGCAGCCACTTTTAGCAGGAGCGGGACCTTTCACTCCGTAATTTAACCCTGAGGCCAAGCTTGTTGGATCTGAGCGTGGGGGTGATGTTATGTGTCATGCGGCTTCTCCTGCTTGCGTCCGTGTTGCCCTTTATTATCTTACTCTCTCATTATGGACATGTATGGAGAGCTTCCTGCTTGTTTCAGTCTGCTCTCTTACACTGTTCTCCACCTGCAGACATATTCTCTTCAACAAGGAATCAACGCCGAAGCTTACAGAGCTGAGCATTGATTAGCACAGACGTGTTTTAGAAGAGGCTGTTGGTTGAGCTAATGCACAAATAAAATAGATCCTTAGATTAGCCAAGTAAGTATATTCTTAAATATATGAGAGACTTCTGAGGTTCAAATATTTCACACATAATACTCTCACGATATTAAGAGAAATTGCAGATATTACAAAATGGGAATTAAAATGATTAGGAAGAAAATTTATACTTGGGAACAGTTAAAGATAATCTAACTTATATTTATTTGCCTTTCATATATATTTGATGAGGAAATGACATTTGGAACTTAATTTGAAGTTGTAATTTGAACCGAAAGGTATTTTTTCGTAAATGTTCAAAATATTAAAAGCTTCACAGCTTTAAAATGATTTCATGAAGTAGCACCACCTTTTTCTTTTTCTGGAAGCTTATAACAACTTATCAAAGTATATTCAGGCAGTAAACTTTTCTTTTTCTAGTACTGTTTAAGCACCATTGAGATACAAAAAGGCAATTGCAGAGTACATAGAGTGGCCCAGAGGAGACAAATTAAGGGAGAAGAGGAGGGGTGAGGAAGGACGGATGAGAGCTGACAAGGAGAGGTAGCAGGAGGGAGAGGGGTCAGGAAGAGGTAAGGAAGGTGGAGAGGTAAAGTCAAGAAGCAGAGACTAAGATAAGTGATGCAAAGAGGAATAACAACAAGGAATATAAAGAGGTGAACACGAGAGCAATTGAGATGGAAGAGGAGGGGAGAAAAAATTAAAGAAAAATGTTGGACGCCGTCCAAGGAAAATGCTCCAGATTGATGAAAAAAGGAAAGAGGAGACTGCAAACGGACTAAAGGAGGTCCAAAGAAAACAGACATGGAGATTTCAGAGAGCCAGGGAAGCATGGGAAAAGACTTTAAGGAAAAGAGGCTGAGACTGAAAGGAAAGAAGACATGGAGTAGAGACTGAAACAAATAGATGAAGGTGTTGAAAGTAAGACTGAGAGGTGTATCACACAACAGGGAAGTGATTAGCCTCAGATAGATACACAGATTCCTCTGATAATAGAAGTGTCAATAGAGCCAAGGTAACAGAGCAAAGCTGAACGAAAACAAACAAGCTGATACCAATACGTTCAAATCTTTCCCCTGAATCCTGCTTTTTCCTCTCAGTCTTCACAAACGGGCCAAATGTTCAGGGCTTCTGCCAACAACCACCAAAGCCAGAGCAGGTTTATTACCCAACAAACCCCTCCAATTTGTGCACATTAGTTTGTGGTTTCCTGTCATTACTGGAATAATGTAAGTGCAGCAGGTAACAATAACAGAAACCACAGAAAAGCAGCAGTTGCTTGTAAAAGTCCCTGTGGAGAACTCCAGTGTAATCTCAAGAGTAAAAATAAATGCTCGGATCAAAGCTGGGTTTGTTTGATTTTAAATAAAAACTGATAATGTGCTCAAATTAAAAGAAAAAACTATAAATGGACTTTTTGTTTTTATTTAATTAATTAATTTAATTTAAAGAGATCATCTTGGGTTCTGGGTAATTTTTTTAAAACTGCAATTAGTTAGTTAATTGATTTGAAAAATAATAAAACATTTTTAGCCTATTCACAAAACATGGAGATTTAAGACAAACTGAATTTAATATGCGCATGTATTACCTGCATCATACAAAGGTACAGGAGCTAAAACATCAGAACAAGTGGTCGAGGGTTAAGAACCAAACTAAATGCAAGTACAGCAACAGACTGTCAGAGAGAACTGCCCTCAGTAGTCCGTGCACTGTGGGAGTCCTTCAGTGTAAATGCACTGGAGACGGTAACAAAGCAATTTATAGGTAGATTAAGTTCCACCCATAAAATGATTATTCAGTCACAGTGGTGGCTAAAGTGAAAGACTCAGTGTTCAGCACTGCTCTATTAAAGCATTTAAGTCTCTTACCTGTCGTACATGGAACAAATGATGTTCTGTTAGAAACACATTAACCTTGATGTGTAGTTGTGTGTGTGTGTGTGTGTTTGTGTGTGTGTGTGTGTGACTCCACTTGACTCTAACCGTAGAATGAAGTGAACTTCGCAGTAAGACTCAGCAGTTCATCTGTTTACTTTTTCATTTCTTTCTCGTCGCCATCTCTTCACACATTTTGCCGCCTCCTTTCCCATTTCATATTTTATTTATTTTCCTGATTTATTTTTACCACTTATTTTTACATGTAACTCTTTTTCGTGGTATTCACTCACACCATGAAACACTTTCACACCTAGAAGCTGCAAAGAACTCCCAACAAGCTCATGTGTGTAGAAGCTGCTCTGGGAGCTTTCAGGCATTGTTATAAGATGGTTATTGTCACATCAGATAAATGGACCTGAAGCCAAAATCAGCCATATTTATCATCATGTTACATATCTGAAGTAGTTTTTGTTGGTATTGGTTTTTATTCAGATGGAGCAGCAATAGAGATTTTCAGCTTTTCCACAACTGTGGCACAAGGTTGTTCACGCATCTGTTGTTCTTTGACATGATTTTTTATTTTCTATTTTTGTAACTCACTCAATTTGAATTTGATATGACGCAAATGTGACACAAATGGACTGCCCATCTAACTTTTTCAGAGCACTGCTCCTCACTCCGTCCCAACATTCACTGTAGACAGAAAAAAAACCCACCCACACTTGATTGAGTGTTTGTGTGTGTGTGTTTAAGTATGACCCAGCACCAGCGGAGTCTATTAGAGTGTGATTTATTGAGTGGCAAAATCTGACTTTGGGGCACGAGCAAAATATCACTCATACACAATCATGCACATACGCGTGTGCAAACACACACACACTCACATGCACACAGAAAGGTGTCATGCACTCTTACTTTGTTATGTCCAGATACACTGCTGACAGGATTAGTACAATCTCTCAGACACACACACACACACACACACACACACACATGCACAAACACACACACACACACACACACACA
>NW_019525489.1:614674-615177 GCF_002814215.2 Seriola lalandi dorsalis | reverse complement strand
TGTGTGTGTGTGTGTGTGTGTGTGTGTGTGTGTGTGTGTGTGTGTGTGTGTATGTGTGTGAGAGAGAGAGAGAAATCGAGAGCCTCTGTATGTTAAGTAGGTTGAAATTGACTCATTGGCATACTGGGGCAAACGAGGATGGCACCAGTGTGTGTGTGTGTGTGTGTGTGTGTGTGTGTGTGTGTGTGTGTGTGTGTGTGTGTGTGTGTGTGTGACAGTTAACAGGGTCTAAATTGATTCACTGGCACGGCTGGGTAACACCCGCGGCGAGTCTGCACGTCTATTGGGACAGAGACAGACAGATGGACTCAGGAAGAGAGAGAGAGAGGGAGACAATGATTGACTAGGTGGGTCTCACGTGACACTTCAGAGGTGGGTTTAAGTCCAACCACCACAGCTGCTGTATATGACAGGCTGTCTGTGTGTGTGTGTGTGTGTGTGTGTGTGTGTGTGTGTGTGTGTGTGTGTGTGTGGGGGGGGGGGGGGTATCTGGAATCTTTCTG